>NC_086360.1:7031225-7331225 GCF_036324505.1 Eleginops maclovinus | reverse complement strand
ATGGATGGATGGATGGATGGATGGATGGATGGATGGATGGATGGATGGATGGATGGATGGATGGATGGATGGATGGATGGATGGATGGATGGATGGATGGATGGATGGATGGATGGATGGATGGATGGATGGATGGATGGATGGATGATGGATGATGGATGATTGAATGGATGTGTACAGAGATGAGAAAGATGGATGGATGGATGATTGGATGGATGTGTACAGAGATGAGAAAGATGGATGGATGGATGGATGGGTGGATGGATGGATGATTGGATGGATGTGTACAGAGATGAGAAAGATGGATGGATGGATGGATGGGTGGATGGATGGATGATTGGATGGATGTGTACAGAGATGAGAAAGGTGGATGGATGGATGGATGGATGGAGGTTAACCTCTGAGTGTTTTAGTCTCATGGGCAGTGCGGCTTTTGGATACATTTTACAAACTAGGCACGTTGTTTGTAGAAAAAGTATGCGAGTTGCACTTTACAGATACAAAATAATCAGGGCAAATGCTTTTAGGTAATGATAGCTGGATATTATGTGGAAAAGGTAGCTGTGGATGTTGGATGATGTGTGTGAAGAGAGTGGATATTTAAGATGTGTAGTGGAGAAATAAAAACCATCAAGACAAACTGCTTTTAAAACCTAGAACATTTATCTTTTTTCTCAAAAACGTGGTAATACTGAATTGTACAAAGTACCAATTGAGAGACTGCATGTTTGTTAGAGACAGAAAATGCCCGTAGTTTAAAAACAAAGTTTGACAGAGAGCAGAGTTGTCTCCATAAGAGTACTGATGTGGTATTCACATGAGTGCACATAGCAAAGAAAAAAAAGTTTAACCACAGGTACATCTTTGATTTGTATGCCCCTTAATCTGTGAATGGGACAGACACCCGTTATCAAATGCAATTTCACTTATGAACAGCTGTTGTACAAAATCAGAAAAGGTCCGTGAGTTCAGGAGTGAAGTATAGGCCTCGAAATGCTCACAAATATAGGAGTATCCGTAAGTGTTAGCATCAAATCATCTGCAAATGAGCAAAGCTGATACTGCCGTCCACGGGTGAACTCATCTGTCTACGCTATAAAGCTGAGGTTACCCCATTTATCCAGAAATGAGCGAAACTGAGCCAATTCTTTGACTTATTTAACTAATTCGATTTCAAAACATCACTATTTCAAAGACACCTCGGTGTGAGAGTCCTTCTGCATAGGTGGGGCTGGGTATCAAACCTAAATACTTCCTTTTGTACCAATCGATATCGAGACACGTTAATGAATGAAAGCTGGCATCAAATATCTGACCAGATTTGTTAACATTGAACCAATTCTTTAGTTGAACTGTTGGTGATTTAAATCAAAAGACTATTTAAGGTTTGCCTGATTGTGTGTAGACCAGTGGTTCCCAACATCTTTCGCCAAATTAAAGCCCATGCGTGTCCCTTTGCTGCCACCTACTGCATGTCTCAAAGTGCTTGTCTGCTTGGATTTTAAACAGCTTCTGGAGAAATGTAATTAAATCACGTAAAATAGAACGATTTTTATTTTTTGCTGCCCGCTGCCTCATGTCACCAGGTTTAAACATACAATAATAGTTGTATTGGTACTGAAACTCAGTTACTGCATCAGTATTGATACCCAGTCCTATCCCATCATCCCACATTGATACTACAGCCTCTTTTAAAAGCGAAACCACAGCTTTTTCAAGTCAATAAACAATATTTATCTTTTTGCACCAGATATCCAATTGATATTTCCCAAGTTATCATTTTTTCTTTAATTTAGAAAAGCAGCAGTGATATAAAAAAAAAAAAAATGCTTCAAGGTGTGGGATTTCTATGACAACAACATATATGAATGCGAGTACATATATTACCTGTGCTTTATAAAGAATTTCAAACCAATAGCTTCCTGTTTGGTTTTGCTCTTCAGTTTGAGAGGTATGTTGGATGCATAGCATAGCCCTGAGTTACAACTGACATAAAGGGCTATTAGATCTAATAATCTGACACAAACACAAAGTCAACAGGGTGTAGCAACAACCAATCTGATGCTGAGCTTTTAGTAAATACATTCTGCTGCCGCTCACGAATAACTGATACGATTCTTGAAGTTTTTTTTCCTTTCTCTTGCACCATGAAATACATGTTTTGATATTGTGGACAGAGCATAAGTCACTCATTTAAGGGGAATCTTTGGCCAGTCAGGTGAGGGGAAATAGGACGATACTCTTAAGACCGTAGGTGTTTGAAAGAATGAATTCAAAATCTTAAAGTATATTGTTGGTCAAAGACTAGGGGGTTATTTGTTTGCAATCTTTATAATTATTTGGGATTTGAGCTCTCACTTTGACTGAACAAATTGTATTACTACATCATACTGCAAGGAACTCACTGTTTGCAGATGATGCGACTATAATATTTAGCAATGATAAAAGGGAATTATTGAACAAAACTAAACCAGAGAAGGGAATGTAGAAACTAAGATGCATTCACATAGCACCACGAGTACTTAAATAGCCAATCAGTACTTGTTAACCTTAAAAATTGTAATTTTCTCCATATTCAATTGAAATAAGTATTTTGGCGTTTCTCTGCTGATCACATTTAAAAATATATAGACCTCTGTTTACAAAAACTGCAGCTGTAAACAAAGCTTTCACATCTGTGTAAACATTTCCAATTTTCCCTGTTTCTCGTGCCGTAAAAAAACCTGTCAGTTAAATAAGGAGTGAAAGCAGGTTCCCGTTCTATAGACTCCAACAGGTTGTACATGCGATGCAGCTTTAGTAATATGTTGTGTTTTACTCTAAAAACTTCTGTGAAATGTCAAAAAACACCTAAAGCGGATGACATCTTTAAAAATTGGGTAGTTTAAGTTAAAGGGTTCTTGTTGTAGGAGCAACATCTACAAGCTTGTATTATATAAGGCAAAAGAAACAATTGACATTGGGGGTCACCATAGCAACCTCATCCCAAGCCCAACATTTTGGTATGAAGCCTTTCAAGAGGAGAACATGTAAAAAAACATTTACAGTGTGCAAAAACAAGAGGCACAACAAACGGGCAAATACTTCACTCCTTTAGAGGGGTGTCTCAGGGTCGGATGGTGTCAGAGTTTTAACATGAACGGTAATCTGTACAGAAGGGGAGGGGGGGCAGTGTTCTGAAGGTGACGCAGGAAGGGGCTCTCTCAGGCTGCACTACCTGTGGACCGGCAGGTGCAGCCCGTTGAGGGGGGGGAGCGGGTGGGGCAGGGGAGGGTGCAGCTCCAGCTGGGCCAGCAGGGAGAAGTGGTCCGAGGGGATGTGGGGGTGGGGGCAGCCGGTGATGCTGTTTTCGATGAGCCACTGGCTGTCCAGCGGCCCCATCAGGCCCAGGACACTCATGTGGGTCTTTGAGAAGAAGATGTAGTCAATGACGCCCTGCAGACACAAACACAACAGGTGGTATGAGCTCAAGGGGGGGGGGCATCCAACTTTAATATGATGCCATATGGGACGGAAAAGACTGTAAACTGAGTACTTTAGAAACTTTATCCGACCACACGTTAGAATATTACATTAGAATCATAGAATGAACAGATTGACTCTTATTCTGAAAGAATTATTGGATGATATTGACACCACTCTGATGTAGACCAAACAAGAGGCTAAAGCCAGGAGGCTGTTAGCTTAGCGCCAATACTGGACAACATGGGAAATAGCTAGCCTATACCTTTCTCCACTCACTGCCCTCTGTTTAAGGTCAAAGAGAAATGTGTATTTATTTTAATTTTATTTATCAATAATAAAATGTATATGAGTAATCAGTGAGGTCCTCGTAGACGTTCATGAATCTGTTGGTTCTTCTTTGATTCTGTAAGAACCTCTGCATGTTTAAGGTTTTGAATAAGGGGGAAGTCCATTGCTACTGATGAAAAAGCAGGAGGAAAAGTAAATGAATCTGTGTGCCTGCATGAGTCATTAGAAAACAAAGCAGTAACCACAAGACTAACCAGCACTGTGGTTTATGTAATGGCTCAGACACACTCATAACGAAACAGAACATTCAACATAACTGAATCTAATCAACCACATAACTGATACATTTATGACAATTTCTAATTTCCTGTGCTACAGACAGGTTATTGGAACATAATGTAGTGTTGTTGCAAAGCATTGGCTTCTCTGTTTTTGCCTGCAGTGTACCGGAGCACTTTTTGATTTTCAGCCCCTACATTTTGTGGTTGCAACAGTCTGTTTCTTTATTCACTATCACATGTGGCCTTCAAACCTGACTTCAAGGCCAAACATTAGCTTTAAATAGCTATATAAATCACTTTCACATGATTTAGCTCCCTTACTACAAAAACCTTATTGTCATTATTCCTGAACATTTCCCTGTTTTACTAACTTCTTTTTTATTGTTCAAGGCAGGTTTATGCTCATTTGTATGCGATCTGACAATTAATTTGTTAAGATGTGTGCTAATTGAAACCAATGACCGCATGTGACTACAGGCAACATACATCCAGAAGTTTACACCTGTGCAGCCAACATTGGAAAATAAAAATCCAATTAGCTGTTCAAACTCTCAGACAGACGGAGCTTTTTACCTTAAAGTCATATGTGTAGTTGGTGTAAGGCATCAGGTTGCTGTCGTAGGCGCTCTTCAGCTGGAAGCTGTGTGTGATGCTTCCGTCTGAGTTGCCGTTCTTGCCGTTGCAGTTGAAGTTGGTCAGACACTCATTGTAGCGTAGCTCCTTGAAGTCCTTGTGGTTGTCGGCAACTCCTCCATTGCTCAGGAATTCCACCACACCTGTTTCATTTCAAAAAGGTAAAGTTTTCATTTCAAAAGGAGTGCCACAGTAATCCAGCAAATGTCTACAACCAAGATTTCAGGAGTTTTCTTCAACAGGCACAAGCGAAAGGTTATAACTTTTCATTTGGAGCCCGTCAGTGACAGAGAAAAGCACTTTTTATTGGACGCACATTTAAGGAGGACGATTGCCCGAAGGATTACATTGCAGACTGTCGAGCAGCTGGACAATTCTCTGGATTTATTGTCCAAATTGCTCACTTACACACAAAACATTGAAATGTGATTTCCAAGTGGAACAATACTGAACCAAGGTCCCGGTAAGGAGTGACAGTCCCTACCGGAGTCGGGCAGTGAGTTGAGGTCAGCACACAGGACGATGGGGATAGAGGACGGGTCGGATGTGGGCGAACCGGTCGCCATGGAGCTCGAAGCCCTTTCAGCGATGCTCTTCAGCTCTGACAGGAACATCATGGTTTGGATCAGCTTGACGTCCGAGTACTCGGGGTCCCAGTGCATGTGGGCGTTGGCCACCAGGATCAGCTGCCTCTCCTGTGGCAGCTTCATGCCTAAAAACAGAAGAGTAAATTGGATTATGCAACAGACATGGAGCATATAGGGCAGGGGTGTCAACTCAATTCATCGCCATAGCATTATGGTTGCACTCAAAGGGCCGGTTTGAACTTTAAGACAATATAAATGTATTATAAATATAAAATAATTATTGCCTCTGCATTGGATAATTATTAGTTTTGGTAATAACTACATCTGAAAGCTTTAGTCTAAGGCAAATAATTGCAAGGGAAAATATGCAACAATTGTACAATTTATTTAAAAGATGAGTTTGGTAGCATTAACACATAGTTGTGCACTGACATATGGTGCACGTAGACACAGAAATACTGTATGTGGGAGCACACTTACATTTCTCTGTCTGTTAAATAAATCCCATGAATTTATGAGATTAAGTAGCCTTACTTTTTATTATTTTTTAGATCAAGCACTATTTAAGTATTTATGATTTGAATTTTGCAATATTTGAATAGCCTGAAAGACTTTGAAACCCCCTGTTCCAGACCCTGGTGTATCGCCTGTCATTCATTGTTTTCAGAGATGAGGAGGGGGGGTGAGGAGGAACAGAGAGGAGACGGTGATCGCGGGAGTTTTCCTCCTGCCTTCACAAACTTTACGCACATATTTACAAGTATTCATCGTCTGAATATAGAGAAAACTAATTCATAAGCTGCAAGTCAAGACCTCACATCTTTCTCATATCACAAAAGTGGAAATAACCGTAATGCAAGTTTTTTTTTAAATGTGTGTCTCTGAATGAGATGTAGCGACAGCGGACTGACAGAGCGGCACATTCTGTGAGGAAGCAACCGTCTGTCGGTTCTGGTTCCGGTGTTTCTTGTCTTGGTTGCTGAAGCAGACTTTGCTCCGTGTTTGGTGTCGCTGTGCCGCTGTAACTAAGCTCTGTCACTCACTACTGCTTCACTCGACAGTGACTGAAGTCGCTTCAGTGCGCATGTCAAATGTCAGATGAATTGTGGGACATGTAGTTTATGAGCAACGAGCTTCTGTAAAGCGGCGTGTAGCTGTATAATAACCGTATTATATTCTTTGAAAACTCTCGCGGGCCACATATAATTGCCTTGAGTTTGACACCTATGATATAGGGAGTGAAGAAATAGTAGAATTAAATTCAACTTTCAACAGTCAACTCTTAGTGTAGAACACCCTCCAAAAAACCCTAACATGGTGTTATTATGGCGAGTTCAGTGACAGTAAAGCACAGAGCGCTGATGCAACTTCAGAAACTCAGAATGACTCTCGCTGTAAAAATAAAACCATTTAAAGGAAGCACCGCGTTGGTTTACAGAACGTGCGTGAAAGAGGAGGAATGAATCAACCACCAACAGGGAAGTTACACTGTTCTACACATGGACAGTGTTGGGTGTAACGCGTTACAAAAGTAACAGAGTTACAGTAATGAAATTTGGGTAATATAATACCTGTTACAATTCTCAGTAACAACATTTTAACCTGAAATTATGTGGTGTTTTGTTTTTAAGAATTCACCAACATTGCGACACATTCCGACACCAGAGAAATAATCGTGCCGGTAGAATAGTAACTCAGTAAGCCTTTTTACTATTGGTTAAGAGGACTGCAGAAACAGATACGCAATGCAGAGCTGCAGGCTCACAATGCAGAGCTGCAGGCTCACAATGCAGAGCTGCAGGCTCACAATGCAGAGCTGCAGGCTCACAATGCAGAGCTGCAGGCTCGGAGAAAAGAAAAAGACAGGAGTGCGCGCAGGCCGAAGCAACAGAAGGTAACTTTCTCTGGGTCTGCTGCTTCAACCCCGAGAAGTTCAGAGACTCGTGGCAGAGTGTTGAAGAAATGCAGCCTCTGTCTTCTGTGGAATCTCGAAAGTGAGTACACTCCTCACATCTTTGTAAATATGTTATTATATCTTTTCATGGGACAACACTGAAGATACAATTGATACAATGTAAAGTAGTCAGTGTACAGCTTGTATAACAATGTACATTTGCTGTGTCCTCAAAATAACTCAACACACAGCCATTAATGTCTAAACCGCTGATAACAAAAGTGAGTACACCCCTAAGGGAAAATGGCCAAATTGTGCCCAATTAACCATTTTTCCTCCCCGGTGTCATGTGACTCGTTAGTGTTACAAGGTCTCAGGTGTTTTACATTTGGTGTTATCGCTCTCACACTCTCTCATAATGGTCACTGGAAGTTCAACATGGCACCTCATGGCAAAGAACTCTCTGAGGATCTGAAAAAAAACTGTCGCTCTACATAAAGATGGCCTAGCCTATAAGAAGATTGCCAACACCCTGAAACTGAGCTGCAGCATGGTGGCCAAGATCATACAGCGGTTTAACAGGACAGGTTCCACTCAGAACAGGCCTCGCCATGGTAAAGAAGTTGAGTGCACGTGCTCAGCGTCATATCCAGAGGTTGTCTCTTGAAAATAGACGTATGACTGCTGCCAGCATTGCTGCAGAGGATAAAGGGGTGGGGGGTCAGTCTATCAGTGCTCAGACCATATGCCGCCCACTGTATCAAATTGGTCTGCATGGCTGTCGTCCCAGAAAGGAGCCTCTTCTAAAGATGATGCACAAGAAAGCCATCAAACTGTTTGCTGAAGACAAGCACACTAAGAACAAGAATTACTGGAAGCATGTCTTGTGGTCTGATGAGACCAAGATAAACTTAATTGGTTCAGATGGTGTCAAGCGTGTGTGGCGGCGACCAGGTGAGGAGTACGAAGACGTGTCTTGCCTACAGTCATGCATGGTGGTGGGAGTGTAATAGTTTGGGGCTGCATGAGTGCTGCCGGCTGTGGGGAGCTACAGTTCATTGAGGGAACCATGAGTGCCAACATGTACTGTGACATACTGAAGCAGAGCATGATCCCCTCCCTTCGGAAACTGGGCCGCAGGGCAGTATTCCAACGTGTTAACGACCCCAAACACACCTCCAAGATGACCACTGCCTTGCTAAAGAAACTGAGGGTAAAGGTGATGGACTGGCCAAGCATGTCTCAAGACCTAAACCCTATTGAGCATCTGTGGGGCATCCTCAAAGGGAAGGTGGAGGAGCGCAAGGTCTCTAATATCCACCAGCTCCGTGATGTCGTCATGGAGGAGTGGAAGAGGATTCCAGTGGCAACCTGTGAAGCTCTAGTGAACTCTATGCCCAAGAGAGTTGAAGCTGTTCTGGAAAATAATGGTGGCCACACAAAATATTGACACTTTGGGCCCAATTTGGCCATTTTCACTTAGGGGTGTACTCACTTTTGTTGCCAGCAGTTTAGACATTAATGGCTGTGTTGTGAGTTATTTTGAGGGCACAGCAAATTTACACTGTTATACAAGCTGTACACTGACTACTTTACATTGTACCAAAGTGTCATATCTTCAGTGTTGTCCCATGAAAAGATAGAATACAATATTTACAAAAATGTGAGGAGTGTACTCACTTTTGTGAGATACTGTATTTTGGTGAAAGTAACTCAAAAGTAGTGTAACGTATTACATATCAGAGACAGGAATAATGTAATGTAACTCATTACTTTAAAAAGACAGTAATAAGTAATATGTACTGTATTACATTTTGGAAGTAACTTGCCCAACACTGCACATTTTTCTCATCCTATATCGATCCATAGATCGACATTTAATGTCACCACTGACACCTTGTGGCAGAACCACTGCAGATATTCCTGTGTTACTTTTATTTATTTAGAACTACTATTGTCAGATTGTTGATCATAAGGTGACTGCAATAATATTGATTTCTTTTTGGCCACACTGCTTTTACTAGGGCACCACCCTGGATCCTTGTATCAATGTTATAAAAATGACTTTTTAACAGTTTAACTTTAAGTTACAAATGTCTGAGGGTTGATTAATGGAATAACTGTATTTATTACTTATCTATTCAGTTATGAGGATCAGGATTGCTGTCGTTCTCTGTAAAATATGTGGGTGGTGGTCTGTTTAACAAGACGAGCAATAAAGACATCACCTCTCTAAATGTTCAATTCAAAGGCATTACTAAAAAGAAGAAATATTGTTCTGGGAAGCTGGACTACTTTGTGGCTTAAAAAGTGTCGCCAAGGGATATTTATGTCAAATGCTTTGTTTCTAGAAATGGTTCTTACCATCGGAGAACATATCCTTGTTGACCTCGAGCAGAACGGCCACCCCGATGTTGTCTTTGGTCATCACGCGGTTCAGCATGACCTCGGAGCCCTCAGAGTTGGCCATGGCCACCTGGTTGAACTCCACAGTGTGTTTCTGGACCAAAGTAAATCTGCAGGAGTATCCATAAAGTGCCATTAATATCCATGGAGGAGAGTACAGTCTCCTGATGTAAAATCCCAAAGTTCCCACCAGTGGATGTTTTCTCTTCCACAGGGAGAGAGAAACCTGTCATTCTAGTTAAACAATTGTAGAGGTTTGTTTTTTTCATATTCAAAATGTTCTATAACCTTAAAGAATCAAAGTCCATTCATACAATTGAGTAGTCCTCTCACACACACACACTTGACTGTACCCAGTCAGACCAAAAAAGTGGTTATAGTCAGTTTAAAATGGACTTAACGCAGAACGAAATCTTGGATATCAAAAACCACACGTATTTGGATTAAGCATATTCTGTAAACTCACTTCTCGGTCTTAAAGAACACAGCGCAGCCGTCCACGTGTTTCCTCTCCTGTTCAGAAACCAGTTTGGCACGAGACTTTGGGCAGAAGTAGCCATCGTAGCCGCGCTCCTTTAGTGTTTCCAGGAACATGGTGTAGTACTGCTCTGTCTCCACTTCCTGCAGACACACAGGGCAAGAAATGTCACCTAAAAGAGTCAATGAAACGCATGTGCAGAGGAGTAAGCAGGGGCCGAATATCAATGGGCCTGGAGTCGGGAAGGGAGGCCATATTTTCCTTTTCAGCAAAAAGACTAAACAGTATCTATTTCATTTGTTTTAATTTCTACTTAATAACTTAAGCTTTCTCTCGTGTAAAAGAGAAAAAACATGTTTCTATCCTTCATTTTGATGCAGCAATTATAATAAATAAATAATATTAAAAGTTTCTTTGGTTAAATTAAAATAGTAATAGTTTGAGTGAACCCTGCATTTCTGAATTGTATATTTAAATAGCTAAATAATGTGGTTTCAAACACATTTGGCTCCAAACTACCACCAATTATTGTAACGTGAAGTTCTATAATATGTTTACAGATGTTGTTCCGGATTTTCTGAAATTCCTAACCTTCAAAAATGTCTACCAGTGGATATCATTATAGTTTCAAGGAAAGTGAATCACTGAAGCTTACCTCTATTGGAACATAAATAAGTTGAATAGTTTAAATACTTAAAAAAGTTATTAAAGAAGTTTTGATGTGTGGTCCTTCACTTTGAAATATCGTAACAACTAATACATGAATCACAATCCAATTTTATGCAGGCATTCAAGGTCGTTGATAAATCGCTATTATTATGGGGATCCTCTGTTTACCTGAAGCTTCATCAGCAGGACCAGAGCTTTGGTTTTCTTCTGCCATTTTTTAAAAATCTAGTGGATCGATTGGTTAAGAAATTTGCTCAGATAATTCCAAAACATTAACCCCACTGAGTTTGGTGAACCCCTGACATTTCTTTTAGTGGCAATGTGTACAATACTTAAGTTTTCTTAAGATTCCTGCATATTTCATGACAGCCACTTTGCGTAAATAAAATACATCTCTCCAAATATAATTTATTTCGAACCTCCTTTACATTAAATATTATAATGGTCGCAGCCCATAATGAACAAATACATATCATTGAGAAATAATAACAAACCCATTTAACATCGTCACATTCTGAGAAGCAAAGTTGACTTTTTTGAGCACTTTAAAATATGTGTCATATTGTCGTCTGATTTGTTTCTGTTTCTCTGGAAAAGAAAGTCAGCTTTAGTAAAAAGATGAAACCCAGGAATCACTGAAGCAACGTCTGCTTCGTTCACCTGCAGGCTGATGATGTCAGCGTCGCAGCTGGTGATTTCCTCCATGATGCCTTTCTTCCGGTACTCCCAGTTGAGGGCCCAGGATGGACAGTAGCCGTACAGCTGTCGGGTGGCGTACTTGTCGCACAGGACGTTGTAGCACATGACGGTAAACGCGGCTGCAGAGAAACATTTAAAGAATGACTATCGTACAGACTCTAGACTCTATCTTGTTATCTCGTCCGTCCTTCAGGCCTATTCTTATTAAATGTGATATCTCAGAAGTGCCTCCAGAATTTCTTCAGAATGACAGGAAACATCCAGTCAATACCATTCGAGTTGCAGGCCATAACCTGAGCTGCCACTCGAATGGTATTTTAGCTTATTAAGCAAATACTGCAGGTCATTACCTAAAATTGTATACAGAAATAAATGGTAAAAAATGTTAAATAAAATGGTAAAGGACGAAATTAAGTACCTACACTATATAATGTAGGATGAGGAAGGTAGGACATCTGCCTAACGTCAAAAATAATACGTTTCTAATTGTTTTTGTTCCACTCAAATTCTGGAACAGCCAAAACACATAACACTTTTAAAAAAAAAATACTTCCGCTCTTAATGTATGTTTATGTGGGCTTCTTTATAAAGAACACAGCACATTCATGACGTGACAGAGCAAACACAACTGAGGGAGGGTTTTATTTTTGAGCTATACGAGGGAGGGTTTGTTTTTGAGCTATACGAGGGAGGGTTTGTGACCTTTCTTCCTTTCGATTACTAACAATTAAATAATGTCATCTTGTCTAATGATGT
Source organism: Eleginops maclovinus (assembly GCF_036324505.1). NCBI lineage: Eukaryota > Metazoa > Chordata > Actinopteri > Perciformes > Eleginopidae > Eleginops > Eleginops maclovinus. The sequence goes on along the minus strand of NC_086360.1, from coordinate 7,319,069 downwards.
CATTTTTTTGTTTTTATTCCACTTAATTTTAGAGGCATGAAGCCAAACAATACGTCAGAGCTTTGGTCTGGATTGTCCTCCACAGAACTTTTAAAATAATCACTATTTTGATACTTTTGTAGAAAACCTATCTGATACCTGTATTTGCTTCTTTTTTTACTTCTCTCATTATGCTTCAGGTTTATATCAAGTTTATCTTCATTATCTTTATATGAAAATCTAACCTGGGGTACTTTTTTTATCCTTGCAGACCATTTACATGCACACAAACCCACCACAGGAAAAGGGAAAACCCAGAAATCCCCAAAAAGCATAATGGGGTTCCCTTAACTCCGCTGAACGTACCTGATGGGCTTATTTGGTCTCGCTCTTTCAGAGTGATCCACGGCCTTTGTGGGAGCTGCTCTGGGTGCACTGTAAAGGAGCAAGGTGGGGGAGGGGAAGAGGTATGAGTGCTCACTGTCTGTGACAAACACAATAGTGTACCTGCTATCTCACACCTGCTCAGGTTTACAATTAAGTGCAGGTTCAATATGCATGAGTTCTAGTAGCCGTGTGGAGAGGAGGAGCAGCTGTTTACCTGCTAGATTGTCAAGCATGTAGTTCAAAAGCTTCCTGGTTCCGTCCGACTCCTGGTACAGATTGAGGATGTCTTGGGACAAAGGGTTTCCTGCAAAATCAATCATATCACAACCTATATATACAAATGAAAAGCAGTGAACATACCCAAGCCGATTTCACCACCTGACAATACGTTTGAGGAAAGGACTGAAAAGAAATAATTACCGATCTAAATTCTATCCAAGCTTTAATATGGACTCAAACTGCAGGAAGCATAATATTTGTTACTGGTGAACTACGGAGAAGTAGCTGCAGAGACATACTGGTCTATAAATTATTTTCTAAAGACTTGAAAAAACCTGATTTATTTGGTTAAAAAAGGAAAAGAAATAAGTTTTCACAACATGGTCATTTAATATATTTCAATGACAATGAGAACTATGATGCTAGAATCACCAATCCCTCAATTGCAATATCAGTCCAAATAACTGCAATTAGATGTATTGGATGTAATAAAAAGAAAAGTCTCACCTTTCAGCCCCAAGGTTTGTAACTGGAAAAGCCTCCCGAGCTCATAAGGAAGAACTCGTAAAAGATTGTTGTTCAAAAGCAATTCCCTGCAAGAAAAAGGGACATCATATACGGTATCTTTTTGTTTTCTGTCTTTCGCAACTTTGACTAAACAATGCAGTAATTCCTTGTCACTGATGTATTCTCACTACTGTCAAATCTATCACGTTCTTCTTTGTGGTCACTTAAATGAGGTTCTCCATGGCCCAGTGGGATAACTACTCCTACTCGCTAAAATCATTATCCTCCTCTTATTTCTGAGTGTTTGGGCAATGTGTTTTAGTCACATGCCTCTGATTACTACGCTTTGGGATTTTTCCGCACATAATCCCTTGAATGAATCCAAAGAATATTATATTTTTTATACATTTCTCTCATGCCTTTCTCATCTTTAAAGGTACTTCATGGGCTTGCTCCACCCCCACTGCACCAATTCATAAAACAGAAAGATAATGTCAATAGAGTCACCAGATCAACCGCCAGAGGGGACTGCGTAGTGCAGTACAGACAAAGCAAGTTTGGACACACAGCCTTCTCAATTAGAGCCACCAATTATTGGAATGGTCTGCCCAATGAATTAAGGGAGTGTAACAGCCTTACAACTTTCAAAAGCAAACTCAAATTTTAGATTAGGGAACATCATATCTGTAACCACATACCAAATGCTTAAAGCCATGAATGTAATTTCTTACTTTTTGTATTCTTCTCTTTCCCTCCTTTCTTTATTCATACTGTAACTTACTGTACGCTGTAACTTTTATGTGGAGGGTGTAGTGAGAGGCGTGCATTGTCTGTGTCTGTTTGAGGGTGTGTTTAAGTCTTTTTAATTATGGTTTTATTTGTTATCAGTTTATGTATTTCTATATCTTAGGGTGCCTTTTAAGATCTGGCTAGGGACAACAGATGGAAATTAGCATAGCAGCTAACTCTGGCTTATTTACAGCAACTTGACTGTTAATCAATGAGCACTGTCCCTACCAACTAAATAAATAAATAAGACAAAACACACACTGAGGTGAAGGGAAGGTTTTGTACAAATACAGTCTTTAGAAAAATGTCATCCTTTGTGTAAATATTTCCTGTCCCTGTCATATACAGTATAACCAAAAACAAAATTAAAGAACAATTACAGAATAGCGTTGCTTGATAGAACAGGCACATAATTAAAAGGACATTTAGATATTTAGTGTTCACACAAGTCTGTCATAAAATAAATATTTGTTACTATTAATCCCAACCACTAAGAGAACCACTTGTAATGTAATCGAGGGGGAGAAAATCCACTGTCCTTGTCCTGAAGTCTATCTGAAGCTAATACACCTTCATAGCTACTTAATAATAAGGATTAAGAACCCTGCTTTGTAAGGATTCAATTCATATGATTAAAAAACACAGATCCTTATGTATTATCCACATCTTCCAGCCCTATCGCAGAATATTCAGCTAATCTAAAGCTCTGCAACAAAGCATAATGGTAGGTTCACTTTTCTGTCCCATCATATATATTTCCCTTTGGTTGAGCCTTGTGTCAGTCAGGTGTCGGTGATGCCTACCTGAGAGAGACCATGTTGCCCAGTTCAGCGGGCAGACTGCGGAGCTTGTTGGACGACAGATTCAGGTAGACCAGGTTGGACAGCTTGGCGATGTCGGGGGGGATGCGGCTCAGGTTGTTGTCGTTGATGTGCAGCACCGTCAGGTGGGTGAGCGTCCATAATGAGGTGCTCAGGCTCCTCACTCGTCCTGGAAAGACAAACAACAGACTGTCTTGAAAAGCAAATATTATTCCCAGATATCAAAAGCTTTGTGATCAATCAAACAAAACAAACTGTGGCACTTCAACATAATGAAATTGACTGAACTGCGGCGTTTCTGTTTAATTTCAAACCCTTTGATTTAATTTCATGCAAAAACAATAACTACATTCAGTTTTTCAGCCCAAACATACTTTTTTTTAGAGTTGAAAACCACGTGAAACAAAACCAAGAGCATCATGAGACACCACGCTGAAAGACTCTGGCAGAAAACTCCAGGGACAATGACTTTAATGAAGATAAAAATAATATTAATATGTAGAGATAAAAGCAGGGAGCTGATCATTTGTATCGACTTTTAACCAGCCAGCAACAGGTTGTTAAACATTTATACTCCCCTTCCTGTTCTACATTCATTCAGCTGTTATTATCTCAACCAGGGCGCCCTGTGGTCCTTTTAAACGGTGGTTTGGTAGTGAAAATCATTTTAATGATGTGATATACAGATCTTCATTATCCTAACCAAGAATCATTCAGACAGCCTGAATGTTTTAATTCAGTAGACTTTTATTTTTATCATTGATTTATCTGCTGAATGTTTTTCTTGATTGATATATAAATCAATTGAATAAGAAAATATCAGAAATATCAGAAAATGAAAAAAAGGCATTTTGCTAATAAATCACTGAAATTATAATTGTACTGTTGAAATAACTTCAACTTATTTGCTGTTGATTGACCTGCAAAACAACACATTTGAATCTGCATACCATACAAACTGTTAAAACCATGCAGCATATAAAGACACTGAATACAGTGTGAATGGGATAACAAGTGTCTTAATAATAATAGAAGCGCATCTAACTGTTTGCTATTAAAAGCAGAGAGAAAACTACACTCATAAAGGAGTAGCAACCTTTTCCTAAATGTTCCATATTGAAAAAAAAGATCCTGTCGGGATTCATAAACGTGGGTTCGGTTTGTCTGCACATTTGGGTTTTCTTTACATGGGATCAGTTTCAGAGACACATAGTTGAACTGACCAGAAACCTCGAGCTCGGACCAGTAAGACTTCTTCCCACTGGCCACCTCCTCCGCTGGCATGATGGTGTAACATCTGCGGGGATCTGGAGGATCATATTTTTCCTTTGGCATACCTATTAATCTGAAAAACAAAGCAAATAGGACAGATATTACAATCTAAAAGGAAGACACCTCAAAACACCCATTGGCTGCCGCTGAGATGGCACTCAACAGTTAACCTTTAAATAAAGGAAAAGGGATTGAACACAGTAACATCATATTATAAACTTACGGACAACAAACTGGTAATATAATTAAAGATTCCTTAATCAATTTAATAAAATCTAATAATACAAAAATAAGAAAATATTGTCTCATACTGTATCAATGACATAAGTGGTTAACACATTAAAGTGGCAGCTATGTTTTAGGCATCAAGTTAATGCTGTAACAGTTTTTCATTGATTAACTTGACAATTCATTTCTGGCTCATTTCACTGATAAAGTGAGTTCATAAATATGAAATGTACTAAAGATAGATGGTATCTTTTAAAGCGTGAAAATATTATAATTAAGAATATACAGTTGAACGGAATATGTAGCAGTCACTTCTATGACCCATATAATAAATTGACAGAGATACAAAACTTAGATTATCAGCTAATCCTTTCATTGAAAAAACTGGAAAAGATCAGAAGTTTTGCCTTAAAAACGACTCATACGATTAATCAATGTATGATATTAGTAGAAGTATGACGTTGTGCTTCTAAACTAAACTTACAAATGTATTATTTACATGTGACGATGTTGCAGAGGATTGAGCAGAAATGTTATTATTTTCCATGTATCAATACTAGTATGATCTTAGTAAAGTGTGACGCTGAATAAAACGTTAATGCCCAGCTCAACCAGACACTTAAACAAATGAAAGAAATTCCACCTTTACGTTTCAGTTGTTGCACTTTTTTTTAAAGGTCTATAAATGATTTAATCCGACCAACTAAAGAATGCACATTGTGGCCTTCAAAATAACTGGAGTCGCTTTTACGTTGACCTAGACTTTCAACTAAAGTGGAGCTGGGATTGATTATAATTTGGACTCTCTCTTATGTACAGCCCTCTAAAAGGATGTGTGGGACAAGGATTCTGGAACTTAATGTTTAAAAAACATTAATCTGATTTGTTATCCTATCAAGTTTTGTAAGACAAAAAAAAGTTCTAATTCCTTGTGTTGTCCTAATGTAACCTAGCACATCTACTCTATTAACAGGAACCAGCCAGTGTTATTTAAACTCCCCTGCTGTCAGTTTGCTGCCAGCATTGCTCGAGGGCACATGTGCTATTGCATTACTTGTTATTTATTATCCACTGACTTGTGAACCGCATGGATATGAGCTTAAGAAGTTGGCGAAGGGGGCAACAACAAAAACTGTGCCTGATATTATGCAGTTAGTTGCCATAACTTGTTTATACACTCATGGGCCACAAGTGAGCGGCTGCAGGCAGATATACTTTAAAGCCTGCTGGCAACAGTTCATATCACTATCATACAGCCACAAGTTGTTAAGGTGGTTTCCCACTCGTCTAGTGTTGAGAAAAAACATTTTAGACTCTGTGGGGCTCTGACAGACCACTAAATACTCTGTTAAAACTAAATGTCCTGTCTTCAAAATGTTACTCAAATAAAATTACAAAAAGTATTAGCATCAAAATGTACTTATTATGCAGATTGGCCCATTAAAGAATATTATATGTGTTGGTTATAATTATTGATCATTAAAGTGTTCTCAGAGCTGGTAAAGGTGCAGCTAGTTTTAATGACTTTGTATACTGCAGGGTAGATTGTGAATTTACTCCAGGTGAACTAAAGTCTGATTTAAGTGTTCATTATATTTCAAATCGACATCCAACACCCTGTAAAGTAACTAAAAGGTATTACATAAATGTGGGGGAGTAACATTACACCATTTAGCTCTGAATTGTAATGGGGTTGAAGTACAAAGTAGCCTAACATTTGTAAAGTACAATTCTCTCAAACTCAAAGTACAGGATTTGAGTGAATGTAGCCTACTTCGTTACTTTACACCAAATGGTAAACCCCAACTTGCTTTGCCAACTGTTATTTATTTTAGATTGTAGGGAGCTTTTGCAAATGGAAAATATGTAGCGATGGCAACTGCACCAACAGCTGAGTATCCAAACATAGCTGTAATGTCAAAAGTGACAAGCACCTAGCGCTGCATGGACCCGGGCCCGTTCACGTGAAGTTCGGCCAACCGCTCACCAGCTGTCACACCTGGCAGCGAGTTAAACATGCGCTCTGGTTATGCCAAATTAAACATTTGGAAACGCTCAACTATTAAATATCGTTTAAACAGAGGACGTACAGGTTAAAGTCCCAGCGAGCTTAAAGCACGGTGCTGGATTTGTTTGGCTAGCGGCAGCAGGGCGCACGCCGCCTCCTGCGGGGGTAGCCCGAGTTGGTATAAGGGGAAGCGGGTTTAACTGTGAAATGTATCCGAGGACAACATGTACAAAGTGTCCACCGCAATAAAACAAAGCCAGAATTGGTCTTACCTTCATTCGGGAGCGGTAGAAGACAATTTACAGAGGGAATTGTTAGAGACATGCAGACACGGCTGTTGAAGCCGATCAAACCCTGAATGTCTCGGAAACAGAAGGGAGAACAACAAACGCAGCTTCCGCTCGTGCTCCTCCGCACGCTACATGAACCCCCGGAGCCTCTCTCCTGCAATGTCACTTGTCAAGTTCCAAAAAAATGTATTCGAACACATGACACATAGTTATAAACTTAATAAATATAATACGTTGTTCAATTTGTTACCAAACTCTCTTTTAATTAGTATTTTTACATTGTATCATTTGTATTACATGGGAGTATTGTAGTTTTTATAGAACTATATATATATAGAAGCCAGTGGAAAACTCGGCATCCATTTAATCCAACAAGAACATGTTTTGTTCAAACTACTTTTATGAATTCTCTCTAAACTGTGTACATTGCGAAATGAACCCTAGGATCCTACTTGTTTACTAAAAACAAGTACTATATTAAAAATTAAACACATTCCAAATATTTAAATCGACCCTACCAAGTAACTTAGTATTTCATGGTCGTTTTTATATTATCCAATAGTCGACGTTAATAGTTTGACGGTTTTTGAATTAGATATTGTTTAACTACACAGGCGGAACTATTTAGTACGAGTTGCTGTTTTCACACGGACCAGCCGCATTCCCAGACATGGCATCCTGCACGCGGACAGTGTGGAAAGGTCAGTTGTTTTGTGTTATTTACTTACTTTCTGCTAACAGTTACCATTCAGGGAATGCATTTACTAAGATGAGCACATGCTTATTCAGGCTTGTTTCGGTTAAAAGGCTAGACAGTCATACAGCCCGTTAGCATGCCTTCTTACTAGTACAGATCAGTACAGATCTCAAATGTGTATACTTTTTTACAACGTCTTTGCGTACTTCATTGCATGGTGCAACATGAATTAAAACTACTTCCTGAATTATTGGCAGTCTCTGTTTATTTTTTCATTAATCTAATAGATAAACCAGCTATTACAATATATTAAATGAACAGTTTTTTTTAGAGCGTCCTTGAACCAAAAGACATTGTAGTGGGCGGTAATCTGAAATTGTAACGAGTTTCTAAAAAAAAATCGATAAATTAAAGTATTGCTTAGTTGATCCTATGTATGACGAATCAAAGCTTCAAGATAAATGATTAAATCATAACTTTACATGTTGTTATGATGGTTTGTATGTACTTGATGAGATGTGTATCTGTCAGATGTCTGAAAACAACCTAGAGGGAAAAAAATAACCCATTTTATATTAGTTCTCTTGCCAGTGGTAACAGTCACAGCCAGATCAATACAATACATTATTTACTTGCATACAACCATGCAGTACCTCAGACATATTCCACCTGGACTTTGAGAAAAAATGTTTTAGATGGCAGGTCCGTGACTTAACTAGTTCCAGTGAACAGACTCTAGCTTGAAATTTAGAAAACACGGAAGCTCACTGTGAAACAGTAAAGGCACAACATTTTTCAATGTTTACATGTGATGCAGTCTGCTTCAGACACACTTTTATTGTGGTATTGTAACAGTATTTATTAAGCTTTCTCTTTACCATTGAACCATATTTGATTATATCTTAGAAAAAAGTCTGACCTCTGGTATTCAGTTTAATTTGCTGTCCCACAGAAAGAGAGAACAGCATCTATGTGTGTTAAATTGAGTATGTCATCTGCATCCTGTGTCTGTATGCTTTTATTCTTTAGCAGCTTTTTTTCTCTTATCCAGTTTTTGCAGGATGTCAGAGGCAACTGCTGAGAGGTCCTGCCTTCACTGGTGTATCACCAACAGCTCAGAGAAATCTGCCTGTCAGGACTTTTGCTGCTGTCAAGTGAGTTTTAAAAATGTAGTTTAATAAGATCAGCTCTTAATATATTCATCTACAGAGGAATTAGTTTAAACTACAACCAGTATGTTGTTCACTCAGCAGAAACGCAACCATGTGTGACTCATCACAAGTCAACATCTTCCTTATTGTTTGTCAGGGCACAGAAGAAAAGCCAAAAAGAGGACAAAGAGAAGGACGTGAAGAAAGAAAAGAGGGTCATCAACGACTCGGACAGACAAAAGCCCTACGGCTTCACGGGGTGGGCGCCTGTGGATGACGTGTACATTCCCAGGTTCTACCCGCGGACATCATACGGCGCAGCTGAGTCTGTCGACATGCTGAAGAACTTTCAGAGGTTGGACTTCACTCCCCTCAAACAGCCTGTTTTCATCGATCTGAGGCTCAACATGAAGCTGGAAAAAAAGGTAACGGCACTGAAGCTGTGTCCATTGCAGATGCTGAGTTAATGGAATGCCGGGTAAAAGATGTTTGATTTTTGGAGGGAAAATGTGCCTTACTTGTTAGGAAGTGTTTTGTAAAACCATTAATTTTTCGGTACAAATATTTGGACGAAAGTCCCCCATCTTATTAAGTATACCGGCCCATGGATCTAAATAACACCAAACCGTTACCCTGTAGTCTATCTCATAATGTTTCCCAACAACAGATTTGATTGTTCTTCCATCTGGTCATTTTTTAGAGAGAGAGTTTAAGGTTATGTAGTTGGAAGGAAGTGCCCAGTAAATCCTTTAAATAGCTAAAGTTTTTTTAACATCAGGTCCACAGTTGCAGGTGGTCATATTTTCTTAGCATTGGGTTCCAATTCGTTAACATTTGCTTAACTTTAAATTATAACGGGAACCTGGATAATTAATTGGGTAGGCATTCACTTCCTGACATACATCCACTTTGCAGTTGGTAGACTGACAGTCCTGTTTGGATTAATACCCGGTGCGGACCTACAGAAGTCATAAGATGTTAGCCTTTAAACGATTAGGCCACTACAATAGGCCGTCTAATATGAAAACTAGAGGAATTGATTATTTTGAAGGATGTAGTTTATAAACTTGTTTGTTCTAGGATCGACAGCTCTCCATTTAAACGTTAAAACATTGATAATTCATGAATCTTTCTTTGTGTCCTCACAGAAAAAAGTCGATGCCTTTGTCAGCACGGTGCACCTACCCCACCCCTTCAAGACAGAGATGAACAAAGTTTTAGTTTTCACCGCAGTAAGACTTTTATTTTCCTCCCCTCCTGAATCTAGCCAATTGATTGCCTGCTGTTGATGAATTGCTTTAATATTGTCTCCACATGATTCCAATGTGCAGCAGCTTCTTTGTATTTGCCGTCCCGTCTGTCTCTAATGAATGGGCTCAGGTGTTTTGATCACAGAAACCTACTTTCAGGGTTTGATTTATATTCCTATGGAGTAGCACAGGGTTGTAACTTATTTGTTGCATCTTAACGACCATAATGAATGACACTGGTGGTGTCTGCCAGACTCTGGCACACCCCAATCAGATTAAAATGGATGACACTGCACCTGTTTTTCTCTGCAGGACCCTAATCAAGCTCAATTTGCCCTGGAGAGAGGAGCAGTGTTTGCTGGAGGAGAGGAGCTCATACAGCCGGTGAGCGGAATTAAAGGGGCCCTTTTATGCTTTTTGGGGTTTACTCTTTCCTGTAGTTGTTTTATATAGGTTTCTGTGCTTGTTAATAATCTACAAAGGGTAACATCCCAAAGTCCCCTCCAGAGGGAGTTTCACTCCCACACACTCTCCCCCTGCGTGAAACGCCTCCATTGGACTCCTTTTGGGACGTTCTTAACATAGTGGCATCAATGTCTGTTACTTCTGCTTCTATTGGCTAGTGCTACAACACATTTTACGTGATAGGCTTAGGGGCGGGACATATCTAAGCAGTTGACAAATCACAACAGAGCTGATCAGAGCAGACTGGGCTCTGGTTTCAGACAGAGGGTGAAAAGAGGTGCTGCAGGCAGTATGAGTAATAAAAAAAAAAGAGGCGTTTTTGAACATTTAAGCATTAAAACATATCCTAGTAGAAGCACAAAACACAAATATGAACCTGAAACTGGGGATAATATGTCCTCTTTAAGGGTCACGGATTAATCCTATCAAATGTATATCCAGATCTTAGATGACCAGATTTCAGCAGACTTCTACGTTACGGTGCCAGATATGCTGCAGAAGCTCGTACCGCTGAAAAACAAACTGAGGAAGAAGTTTCCAAAGAGCAAGAGAGGTAAGGGGTGTGTGTGTGTGCGCTTAACTTGCAGGATGATTGTACTCATGGGAAGAGGTCTTAGGATTTGAAGTCTGCTTTTGAGATAACGCTGACAACAAAATGTCAAAAGTCCTAATATATTCACGGCCCCTCTCTCTGTTCACACACAGGCTCAGTCGGCATCAACATTCTCAAAATGCTGGAGTTGTTCAAAACAGGTCATGAGTACATGGTGGAGAGCGACTGCTTCGTCAGGACCCAGATAGCGATGGTATGTACATTTTACTGCCAACAACCCCCAAACCAGCTCAGTGATCAGACAAAAGGCAGATTACATTTTAAGTCTTGCATGTTTGAGGGAACAACGTCTATAAAGAAATCCTGATTAAATATTTATACGTTTGTATTCAGGAACATAAAAACTTTGCAAGACCTGTTGCAGTGTTTTAGTGAATGTATTATTTTCTTTCTATAAACTAATTTTTGTACCAACTCAGTGACATTAAAATGCTGAAATCACCATTTTATTGAAAAGGAACATGGAATGGTTGATTTTAATTCATTTCCTCTCCTCTGCACAGCTTGACATGACCAAAGAACAAATCTTAGCCAACCTGGAATCTGTCCTGGTGGATGTCTGCTCCCACCGACCAGCTGATATGGGTATGTTCACAAAAAAATAACAAATAAATCACGAAACATAATAGAAGATGAACCTTTATTTAAAAGGTCAGCTTTCCTTCTATCAACAGCAGCTGAGGAAGTCTAATTCTGTTTTGACAGCTCTTCAGGCTAAAAATGTTTAGTGATATTTGTGGGTTGTTTAGGAGAAAAGCTGATGGAGACGTAGTATACCCTCTTGTGATTCTTTTGGATTTCTCCAGTCTGTTGCATTTTCTCAATCCGGTGTTCTTAAGATGGCCTATTATGTTTTTGAGGTTTTCCCTTTCCTTTAGTGTTGTGCGAAGGCTAAAATCTCAAAGTTTTCTCCATATGGAATTTCTACTTCGGTTTTTGTTGTGTTTTTTACAAACCAACAGAGTAGTAATGTTTCTCAGACAGGTAACTTGGACCCATGTAGGCAGATACAATTCAGTAACTGACAGAAGTTGAGGCAGCACTTTAATGCTTCTAATGTGTGTGTTTATGAAGAAACAACTCATTATAAATAGACTGCAAATCTACCATATGCTATGTTTGATTACCTCTAGAAACAGTACCAAAATGGTTGCTACTTATTACAATGTGATTGCTGCTGCACACTTTTTTAATAAACTTTTTAATGAGTTTCCAGTCTCGCAGATGGAGTTAATACTTGTTTAGCTTTGAAAAAATGCTAAAATCACACATGTACTCTTGTAAAATCATTGGGTTGTTTGCTTTTACAACACAGACGAAATGCATCCTGCCTGGACTGGTTTGATTAACAGCATCCTACCAGTCCAAACGAATTGCGAAAGCCACCTAAAACTTAAAAAAAAAAAAGTTATATAACCTTATTGAACGACTGTAATAAAATCATTGAATGAAAATGACCTTTAATGATGCACTCGGTGCTCTTCAGTGACAGTATTTTCTGTATTATGAAGTTAATTTATTCATGATTTCCTGCACAATTGCTTTACTTTTCACTTCAATTACAAGATGCTCAGTGTAATCATCAGCTAATGGGGCCCCATTAGAGAGAGAGGCTTAAATGATCTATATAATAATTAATTCTGAGCTTGCTAAATAAAAGTCATTAACAGTGCAAGTAAACTGCAGAGCTTTCAGAAATGCTGATTGAGGGGACACTTTAAAGCCGCTGGCCCTTTGTGACCTGGAAGTTCTCGTTTCAACAACTTTTAGCTTTTGGTTTAATCTTAAATCTCTCTCTTGAGGACTATATTAACACTCAAGCATTTTATCTTTTCACCCAGCCACTGAATATAGCTTTTTTGCTTAAATATCTTCCCTTAAGGGAACATATTGTATTGCGACTACTCACACAATGTACCTCATTTTAAGGTGTGGAACTCAGATCTTTTACTTAAGAAAAAGTAGCAGCACTACATTTTGAAAGTGCATTCAAATTCTATTTAAGTATAAATATAAAAGTATTGGCATCAAACTATATTTAGGGGGCCTTATTTAGCTTATTTTCAGGTTCTTATTTTTTTCATGTGCCTCTACTTTGAGATGGGTGACAGCATCTCTTTTCACCCTCTGTCTGAAACCAGAGCCCAGCCCCGGCTCTGATTGGTTAGCTGGCCAGCTCTGTTGTGATTGGTCAACCGCTTAGAGATGTCCTGCCCCTAAGCCTATCGCGTACAATGTGTTTGAGTGCTAGCCAATAGAAGCGTGAGTTGTGATGTCGCTATGTTACGAAAAGAAAGCAAAGGTGTCCAATGGAGGCGTTTCAGGCAGGGGGAAGTGTGTGAGAAACTCCCTCTGGAAGGAACTTTGGAATTTTAACCTTTGCAGACCATTTACATGCACAAAAACCTATACAACACACTACAGGAAATAAAAGGGAAAAGCCCAAAAAGCACCATAGGGCCTCTTTTAAGAAATATTTCCCATTTTTGAGATTCCATGCTGACTTTCCAAACAAAGAAGTCAAAGGTGACCGCAGATAAAAACTTCTAAAAAGTCATCACACTTTTCACTTGAGACCAAAGAAGGCCACCTGCAGCTTGTGTTTGAAGTGCTCACAGTCAACTGGAGTTTGACCCTTTTCTATCGGGCTTGATCCCGCGGGCCTCCTCTCCACTCACCTTGGAAATGTTAACGCTCTGCTGAAGCCACAGAGCTGCCCAGTAGAGGGTCTATCTCAGGCACTCGGTCAAGCTTTGCGATTTTCATCAGCAAGCTTTTGTCATCGAGCAGAGCCAGCAAAGAGTCCTCTTTACTCCATTCAGCAGTCAAACGACCCAACAGGCAGTGCACAAGGACTCTGGTCAGATTTGAATTTCCTCTGGAACCAGAAGTCAAGGATCAGAAGATATTGTTACTTACTTTTTGTTTATTTTCATTAATGTCTTTTTAAAGAGTCATTTGCACAGAGGCTAATGGCTGCAGTGTGGGCAGAAACAAGGGGAAACTTGAATGAGAAATTCTTAAAACCGAGAAAAGAGCAAGGCTATAGGGAATTGTTCATGACAAAAGCATATGCTGATTAATACAGACCTGGCCACAGGAAAAAATAAACGACAGGGGAAACATTGCTGAAATATCTATTCATAAGAAGGTAAAAAAGTAAATATCTGGGAGAAATAAGACTGCAGGGAATTTGATTTTAAATAAAGGAGACAGAATGTGGGTGAGAGAGATTCAAAGCGGTTGCCTAACTTTTATAATGCCATGCAAAGTTATGCTTATCCTGATACCTAAAAACAAGGGGTTTGCTATTTTTTAAATTTTCTATTTTAAAACCCCCCCACAGATACTGTATGTTTTGAGTGACATAAATACATTTTAATGAAATAATTAGATTTCCACAAATAATTTAAATTAATTGGCAGAGTAACCTCTAATGAAAGGTTATAAAAATACAATATATTATTTTACAGTAAAAATAATCATCTATTTCTGTAGAAATGAAATTACAGATGCCTCAAAGAAGTGTTACCTGCCTTAATAAAAACTAGCTTTGGTTGACTTTGAAGAGCAAAACCTCAGTGAATCATTTAAACTTCCTTAAACATTTTTTATTTCAGTCTGATTTGTATTGTTTAATAGTGTTATTGGTGTCTTGCAGCATTTTGCAAATAGTTTTAATCTATTTTTTAAAATGTTTTTTTCATACAATTCCCTTTCCCCCAACTAATGATGGCACTTCTTCCTCTTCTTTTCCCTCCCCTCAGGACCTTTCATTGAGCGGGCGATCATTGCCAGTCAAACCAGTGAAGCTCTGTGGTTTAGGAGTGAAGACCTTTTACAGAAACCAACAGAGAAGCAGGAAGGATAAGCCGCTCACAGAATATAAATGTTCACCGTGTTAAATAAAGTGTTCGTCCTGAGTTTGGCTCCTGAGTTCTGTTATCTATTGTAAACTAAAAGAAAATCCCTTTAGATTAAAGAGGACAAAACGAGGAGGAAGTTACTCTTGTTAATAATCCATTAATATATTGTACAGCTATTGATTTACAAAATACCTAGATGATGTTTTTCTGTCCAGGGCACCTGTGGCTGCTTGGTATTGTGGTTGTCCTACAATTGGAAGTGTCGTGGGTTCAATCCCAGCCCTTGCAGTCAACAGTCGATGTATCCTTGGGCAAGATACTTGACCCCGAGTTACTCCAGATGTCATGGCTGTGAGAGTATGGCATATTGCTCTGTATGAATGGGTGAATCATTACTGCTAGAATATAAAGCACTTTAAGGGTTCATAAAGACTGGATGAAGTGCTACCTACAGTCCATTTACTCTTGCATAGAAAGTTTGATAGCACAGAATGTCCTATTTGTCTTTACTACACACCCAGTTTTGACATCATGACCTCTTGTTTTCTTTCCATATACATTCTTACTTATACTGTACATACTTAAACCAGGAACCCCTACGATTCCAAAGCCAATGCCCTAAAGACTGAGCTACTGCAAGTCATCATGCATTCAGGCTTGAAAATCATCCTCAATGGATAAAAGTGAATAATTATCAGATCCATGTCGACATACTATCTTCAGGTACTGTTTTTTGTTTGTTAGTTTAAGCTCTGTGATTGCCATTAGCCTCATAAAGAACTTGTTTTTTTCTAAGTGGATAAACCCATCCAAAACCTGCAACCTACTGTGAGCCCCTCTAGAAATATCACCCAACATGTACTTTGCGACACAGTGCTGTTGTGACTGAAAGGAACCAAATCCTGGCAGAGTAATGTGTTTTATTGTGGAGCACTTACAGCAGCGTGACGTGTTGTACTGTCATCTCAACACCAGGAGGCAGCATTAACAAAGCCTGTGCTTCTGACCTGTCTAAATATATTCCTGCCACCTGTTGCAGCTAAATTCATCAGAAGTATGAACAATGGCTACCTAAGGGTATTTTTTAATTTAATTTCAATCACAGACTCAGAATAGCAAAGGGACAATAATCCTGTAGAAGTAAACATGGTAATTGACGTGTATTTCTAAGAAGTCCTTGAATCAGTGTGCCTGGTTCGCTGAGCCAATATTCATACCTTGAAGGGGAAAAAAACCTAGTTGAAAATGAATTGATATGTTGAAGCAACTGTGTGTGCCAGGGTAATGAAAAAGTGACAAAGAAGAAACAATGCCAATGGAGAATAGAGAATTATATAAAACCATTGCTTATTTTTGACAAGTTTTCTATTGTTTGCTATACTGTGTCATTCTGATTTTCCATTGTCTGTTTGTTATTGTTGTTTCAGACTTCTTTGCACGTCTGTTTGTCCTTGAAGATGTTTACACCCTCTGTTGCTCCTCCTAAAGCTTCTTACTTTTAACCCTATTTATGTATTTTCTATTTGATGGTCTACAGATGGAGGCTGTATTTCAAAGCCCTTTGAGCCCTTTTGGACTATGTAAACAAAGACAACTATTTAATGTGTTTCCAAATTGGCAGCTTTGTACTTTTAAGGGGGTCTTAAAGAGCACATATTATGTTCATCTTCAGTTCCATATTTGTATTTTATGCCTCTACTGTGACATGTTTACATGCTTTAATTTTCAAAAAGCTCTTTATTTTTCTCATATTGCCTGTGCTGAGGTGTGTGGAGAGAAACACCCTCTGGAAGGATCTTGGGGATGTTAGCCTTTTCAGACAATTTACATGCACACAGACCTGTACAACACAGGAAATGGTAAACCCCAAAATCATAAAAGGGCTTCTTTAAGCGGTTTAGCAGAATTTCATATAAGCAATGACTTCACTTCGAACAACTCTTCACATTCGGGGTTCTTTAGCACTCAACCGGGTTCATATTCAGGAAAAGTTTTTGTTTTTCTTCCCTTCCATATCATGCTAATTAAAAAGCTCATTTAAATTATACAAAAAAAGAGAATGAAAGGGAAAGTAGAAGTATATTCCATCTATGAAGATTTGTTGACCCTATAGCCACACACATTAAGTGTGAAAGTGGCTCTGTGCTCATAAGCGCAGATATAGGAAGGTGAACCCATGCCCTCTTTATTAAATTTGACCTGGGTTTGAGAATAATGTGTGAGTTAAATCATCAGTGGACTCCACATGGAGTTTCGATGACGAATATAACAGTTCATTATTCTAACAGATTTCTGGTCACGTTGACTCGGCAGGATCCAAGACAGGAGTTCAAGGTTTACCCAGACCGTGGCCCAGGTTATACATAGTTTCAGGGTTGCAGACAGCATCAGCATTAAAGCAGCGGAAAAAAAACGAAAACTTGATCAAAGGCAAAACGGATCCCGATCCCAGTTTTTGGCAGAGGACAAAAGGGCTGAGTGGAGATCAAGTTACTGCCATGTGACACTGAGGAATCTCAGGCCTGCACTCCTTCTGATTAAACATTATACACTCCCAGACAGAAAACTGCTCATAGTGCTCTACACTTATTAAACAAACATTAGCTGAATTAAACACCCTGCAGCTACTAGGAATGAAAAAAGAATCCCACCAGAAATCATATTGTAATTTTTTATGTATGCAATATGTTGTTAATATTCACTCAGAGCACACTACAAAATCCTTAAAGGATTGGTATAATTGGGTATAAAAATATATATCACCCTCGTCAGTATTGCTCCTTCTCATGCAAAATGTTGTTTATTGACAAAATATGTTAATGGTAACCAATAAATGCCTTTAAATAAGATAAACTAACCATAAACTGCCACCGGGGACGTGAAAGTGATGTGTATGTGACTGCAAAGTCAATATTTAAAAATTTAAAATTGTTGTGACAACAGAGAATAAAGTGACATCTGAGAATAAATAAATAAGATGAATTGAAAATTAAGCATATCACACCAAATTTGAATACCTCATTAAGTTATAAATAGGCCTTTATAGGTTTGACATTTATCGCTTTCCCTCTAACTTTCTCATTTCTACAGATTGTTAACTTTACCCACCTTTTTTTTATTATAGAAAAAGGAGAATAGAATAACTACCATAAGTCTTTTGCAAATACAAAAAAAGACAATACATCACAACATAAATACCACATAATCCAAAAGCATTGCTGCTAAAAAAAAGTATATAAATATTTAATGGAACAATAACACATAATGTTAAAGGCTATATTACTGTTTAGAAAACTCACATTATAGCCAATAAATGCAGTTCGCATCTGCAAAAATGTAATTTTGGTATAAAACATTGCCTAAAAAGTAATAAATGGTGTTATGATATAACAACATCCCACCAGGTTACTACATAAACTCTTTACAGTAATCTAAAATGAAAAACAAGTTGACGTCACTTATAGAGGCGTGGAGTAATAAAACATTATTTTAAAAGGAGAACACATTAAAGAAATATAAAAAATAATATTCTGAATATTATACAAAACCTAAAGTTCCACATTAAGACAACATTGTGTAGATAAAGTATAAAGAACTTCCGAAAAATCAGAGAATTCATTATTTTTGGGAATTCTGATCATGTAACACTTGTTCATAAAAACAACAACAACAACAACAACAACAACAACAACAACAACAACAACCTTCCCCCTTTTAATCCCCAAGGAGCAGAGTTCCTCATCATGTGAGATGATATTGTCTGCGAGGTGGGTGGTGGTGGTGGAGGTAGAGGTGGAGCAGAGGAGAGGTAGGACGTCCCCCCGGAGAGAGGAGGGAAGGACGAACAAGAAAAGAAGGAGAAGAAGTAGAAGAAGAAAAAAACACTAGAAGAAGAGTGAGTGAAGGGGGAGAACACAACAAGATCGCTGCACCGCAATAAGTGACTTCAAACGCCGCGCAGCCTTCGCAGTCCGCCCGCCTCTCGTCGTCATGCGTCTCGGCTTTTAAAAGCGTCCCGGCTGCTGCTTCTGCTGCTGGGGAGAGGACGAAGCACCTTGCATTTGGTAGTTATTTTTCTGCCTGAGTTTTGTGCCCTACCGGTAGAGCCGAGAGCAGGCGGAGAAGAAGAAGAAGAAGAAGAAGAAGAAGAAGCAGGAGTTGGATACTACTCCAGATTTTCGGGACTGTGCCGCATTCCTGCCGGGAGCGCAGCACTGTGGAGCCGGACCCGGTGCGCTCCGACTCCACCGATTCCTGGATCTCTCATGCTTGCTTTCTGCTACATCGCTAAATGAATAATGCACAGTGAGAACTGCATGAACTAAACAGAGACACACTCACACATCGTGCGTTTTCCCTCCTGACTGGATTTGGATTTAAATGCCCTTTTTGGCAGCGACCATGGGTGCATGGTGGATAGTGGCTGGAGCTCTGGTTGGGATCCTAACCGTCCCCAGGGGCATACATGGTTAGTATTTTGCTCTCTTTTCACCAAACCAGTTGTTATGTAGGTCAAGGGTTATTAGGGACCACTATGCACTCTGACATGACACCCCAAATTCACATTTACTTCTATGTTGGCCACTTTTTCAGCACTGAATCATAAGTCTGTCCAGGCTTGCTTTACCTTTTCTGAAAATTTGGAACAGTTTCCTTTGACCCTGGCAGCAGTGAATGTAATTTATTCCTGAAGACTGCCAGAACACCCTGGAGTCCCTGAAGGACCCCTGGAGTGGGCCAGGACCCTAGCTGCTAGGACCCCCTGAGCAGGTTGTAATTTCCCAGGGTCCAGAGCAGGGATTCAAATGTGTGCCAGTCAAGCTTCCCCATTTGAAAAGTATCCCAAAATAGAAAAGTAGTGAATTCAAAGTTTTCAAATCTCACAAACAGTCATTTGATAGGATGTCTGAGTGAGCACCTGTACATATTCAAGTGATGCTGAATACATACATAAGCATCCATGCTCAGAGCAGTCAAATTAGCCAGAAGGCATTAAATAATGTTTTAAGTGGTTTTATACGTTATACTTCAATAGATCAGCATTTCAGCGAACGTATATTCCTGCGAGTTAGGACACTGAAGTATAAGCATTGCAATACTTTCAACGAGTTGTTGTATGTATGCAAAGTTATTAAAATCCTTATTAAAATCAAATTTTAGATGATATTTTACATCTCTTGAGCTGCAAATCTATTCTTAATGAGACAGAAGTGACGTCAAACTTCAGAGTTATGGAAAATTCAAGAACACTTTTTGGCAAACCCCAAACTTGAACCATTTTACTACGATCGCCACAATTTAGTATTTTTAGAACACTTTCATATCACAGAAACATCAATTTAATAGGGTTTTCAAATGAGCACTCTCCATCTGAGAGGACTTTCTCCTCTATTTTACATCATGAAGTGGAGTTTAGCTGATCATCGTTCCTGGGAAAGAGCACCTTGTACTCAAAATAGTCAGATTTATTCTCTTACATAAATTATTTTTTTATTTGCAGGTAAAAACATCTGCACTTCTGAGTTGAATGTTGAAAAGTAGAAGATTTACTGTTCAAGCTGTTTTTCAGCATGCTTTGAATCTGAAAAACACAATTAAGATGAACTGTTTTATGTAGGCCTACATTTAAAAAAAATCCTCCAGCTGAGGGATCTGCTTTAATGATGATAATCAGCAGTTGCTTGCATTTTCTTAAATATCCAAACATATTGAAAAGTGTTGCAGCTCCTGGCCCTCTGTGCCATTGAAATATTAATCTCTCTGCATCACATTTAAAAGGTCTGCCCATGCACAGCTACAGTTTTCCCATCAGAGGACTTGTAATGCATAAGACTTTGAGGAGCAGAATCTAAAGCAGCTGTTACTGAACTGCCCCATTCAAGGTTTCACTGAATCAAACTCGTGCTTGTTAACATCACAGTCGGGTGCCTGTGGGGAAGAGTCGGGCTGCATGCTCAAAATCCGGCAGGTGAATGTGTCTCTGGTCACATGCTGTTGCAAAATGTCAGACTTTTTAAAATACATTTCCAAAATCATTTGCATCTTCTCTCATCCATCTCGGCAAGCATCCAATCTTCTTGGCAGCACTTGATCAGTTAAATTCAAACTTTCATAAAGATGCTCCTTCCACTGCATACAGAGCTTGTTGGCGTTGGTTCAACCAGAGCAAAGTAGTTATAAAAGTTGAAATTTTATCGACATCAAGTGCATGCTGGGATGAAGAGAGTGCTTCCTGTTTGGAGTCAAAACACATTTATGTCATGTTGGGCTTTCAGTTTAGACTCATTTACATGTGGCTCTGAGCATCTACAGGATTATTATCCTAAACAATTCCAGGTCAAAGTTTACTTGATTGTGAGTTAGGGCTAGGCATCAAAACCTCTATCACAATACCAAGTTACCAGATTATTTTGAGCGCAAGGTGCCACTTCCCCAGCATCATAAGCAGTTTAATGCTTGGATGCAATATAGAAGAAACTATCCTCTCATATGTTTTTTTTAAATGAAAGAGTGCTTGCTGTGAGGGGAGTCAGGCAGCAGTTCTGTGTTGTTGGGTTTAAGGTTGTGTTTGCTAAAATGAGAAAGATTCTCTAAAGAGGACAGTTGTTCCCAAAATATAAATAATTTACTCAAACATGTTGAATATTTTCTATGATCCTCTGTGATCTTCCTCCTAAACCTTCAAAAATGTATACATTTTAAGAAATTTCTCGTAGTTCTGTCTTCAGACTAGGTCAGAACCAAAACATGAACGATTTGAAGAGTCACTCCAAAAAGGTCAGAGTTATGATGCAGTTTTCAAGCTTTTATTTTTAATTCTTAATGATGGTTCCATAAAACCGAAGACTTGAACTGAAACGCTGTATCTGGCTTCTTTTGGAGTAACGCCTTAGTGTCTGATTGAAATATATGTTGAATAAGACAGAGATGTTGAACTGTTAAACCATAGTATATACAGAAGTAAATCAATTGTAGAGTAACAAGGGTTTATTTTAACGCCAAGTTAAGTTTTTAAGTTGTTTTATTTGTATTGCCAAGTATTTCCATGCACCTTGCTAGTAGGTATTGTGTGCCAGGAATCCCTATTTGTATACTTGCACAAGCAAGTTCAGAATATTACACATCTTTTAAAACTGCAAATTGAATTACACTCACTCACCACTCATATCACACTAACTTAAAGTCGCTTAAAAGTGTTAATTGGCTTTTGGCAACAGCTTTCACTGCTGTATATATTTCCACAGCTGATAATAAATTAGATTATAATTTGAATTTAAAAGATAAAGAGATGACAGCATGAAGCAGCAACATTATAAACAGACTCGCTGTACAACTGTACTCATGTGTTTGTGTATCTGAATCATTACAGTAAATGTTTACTTCTATTGTACCAGCTTGTGCTTTTCCCCCTGAGGCGTCTCAGGTTGCTTCAGTCGAGTTTTGTGAGGCCCAGACCTCAGGCTGATTCTCAGGCACGTGTCCCTCTGTCTTTCCTTTTTTTCTTAACATTTAGCCTTCAAATCGAGCAGAGATAATCATCAGCACACTGTCATTTCACTTTAAAGGTCACATAATACCTGATTGGATATGTTCTAAAAGCCCTAAAAGGCAACTGTTCATGATGCACTTCATTATAAATTTGGGTAAATACTGAATTTAGAAGTTTGCAGACCAAACAAAAAGACTTACATTTCTAATTCTAATTTGAAATGATAACATTAGGTAAACAGTATCAGGTAAAGTGTATTTTTGAGAAATTATCAAGACGAGTATTTACTGGTAGTTCTGTGGTATCATTTGTCAAAGAGATTTTAGCTAAAATGAGCTAAATACTAGTTAGCATTTTAACTTTAGGGACTTTTGTTCAAATACTGCTAGTTAGTTTGAGATTTAGCAGGCAATGATGAGTGCATGTCCTTAATGGGGAGTTGAGTAACCTTGGCTTGTTAAAATAAATGTGATTTGTTTCAACATTTCTCTTTCCTATTTGCTCAACAGGGATTATTATGCTAGGTGCCTGGTTTCTTTTAATATACCTGCTTTCTTGATGTTTTGTGATCGAGTAGCCTTAATAAGTAGTAGTAAGGGAGGCATTTCAGTGTTTAATGATGATTACCAAAGGTTACTGAGATTTGTGTTTTCCTACTCTTCCTGCTAGCTTTAGCTTTGAAAGGCAGTGTTGATGTGGATAAAGCGTCTAGTAAAGCGTTTTGTTTCAGTATTTACCTGCCTGAGCAAATAATAAATTTTTACTCCAATATCTCAAACTTCAATGTTGTTGCGTGTCAGTCGAATCGGAATTCCTGGAATATGTGAACTTTAAAGTTTGGGTATTTCATGGCTTTGCATGAAGTCAAGGAGTGTTTAAATATTTGTCCATGGATTATTCTCCTGTTGGGTTTCAGAATCAGTGTTACAGAGATGTGTTGAACACTTAGCGATACACATGGCATAACAGCTTTATGTGGACAGGTTTACATAATCCTTAAAAAATAAAACATTTTTGGAAAAGTGTGAACATGAGTGGACTCCAATGCTAATGCTTTTTCTCTCTCCCTCCCCTTTGTCTGTCATCCTAGGAGCCTGTATCTACGATGGATCGCTGTATGCGGTAGGTGAAACCACCCGGTCTTGTCCTATTTTTTACCTCCGGTATAACTGTTTAAGATTTCCTCCCCGTCCGCTCTAACAATTAGGATCTTGGATCTGTCCGTGAAGTCTAATGTGTATTTGCTAATGCATTATTCAAAGCGGACATCATCCGGTTAGCATGAGTGACGGGTGAAGCTGTGTGTATGTGCAATGGTAAAAAGTGTGCACATGTATATTATCAGTAGGGATTGCTGACTATCCTCTGTGGTCGGAGATGTAGCCGAGAAGATGTGTCTCATCTATAATGCATGCCTCATACTGACTTTGTGGATGATAATGGTGGTGAGAGAGAGCATGATGCAGCTGGGCGGAGGGCCCGTCTGCTCTAGGAAGAGCCATCGGCCCCCGCTGCTCTGTTTGATTGAAGGTTAGGTTCTTTGCAAAGTTTGAGAGAAGTTTTTGATGAGCTTTATTCCCGAGGTTCTGCTGGGGATTGGCGAACACTCAGGGTTTTTCAGGAGTGCTACTTTTGTTTTATAATCTTAAAACCCAACTGCAAAGTCCTCGTATCCTGGCCTGCAAATCATTTGAATCTTTCAAGGGTCGTGTTTGGCTTGAGGCTCCAACTGACGAGATGTCGCTTTGTTCACCTGCGCAGGTTGCCAAGGCTTGCCCTCCTTCATACTTTTAAACATTTTCACTTAAATGATGAGTTTGAGCTTTACATTTTTTTGTTTGGACAGAGGTACGTCCACATTTGTTATGAAAATAAATGCAAAACATGGACAGAATCACAGCAAACCAATATTTAATAAAACCTTTCACTTTTGCCATTTGCCATTAACTGCCTTTTTTTATCAAGGTAGTTGTCAAGATAATTTCTTCATGCCAAGATTTGATGAAACAATGAGCAGTTTAAGACTTTCAATGCCAGCACAGGTTGTACTTTAAGGTGATTTAGTCATGAGATAACTCTTATCTCTTGTTGGTTGAAACAGGTAAGAAATGAATGAATTGTGCTGCTGTGCACTTCAAAACCACCACCTATGTCTTGCAACAACTGGTAATCTCTCCTAAAAAGCCTTAAACATGGTTCTCAGCGGTAGAAGTTTTCGGTTCCCATGCGAAATAATGATGAACTCCTGCGTTGTTCCTGCTGTGTTATCAGCGTAATTACAGTAAAGCTTAACAAGATGAACAGGGACATACCTGCAACTATGTTCAATCCTGTACCTGCATGAGAACACATCCTGCCCCCCTGGCTTTGAAGGGAGGTAATTGTCAGGTCGAGGATGTGGAGACAAATATGGTTCACCAGTGTTTAAGGAGGGAAGAGTGTGGTGGTGTAGCAATGAGAAGAGAAAGGAGGAGGGTTTTGTGGGAAAAATGGGAGACAGGTGGGACGTTCCAGCATGTTGGAACAAAGTCAGGAAAAGGCCCTTCTGGGAGTTCAAAGTGAAGAACTCCCTCACAACACCTGGAGCGGTGGGCAGATAGGAACAAGTGGAAAATAAGGAAACAGATTAAAGTGCAGAAGCCCTCAGGCTGTGTGGTGAAAATAATCAAAGGAGCAAAACAGCCTTGTCACACATGATCAGTGTCCTCTTTCTTCTTTATCCAGACCTTAATTTCTTTATTTCATTAGTTATGGCGTTGAGCTTGATTTATGCTCAATAATAACTTGCGTTCAAAGGTCACTATGGTCTACATCACAGCTTGATTAAAAAAAGGCACAATTATATGTGTCTGATGACAGGCACATTGAAGCACTGGTTATACATAGTATAATGGGGCAGATAGACAGCGTTTTCATATGATTTTGCAGCAATTTTAAACCGTTTGCTTCGTTAGTGTTAACGTGTACTTCAGGAACCAGGTTACAGTTAGATTTTGCCAGTAAGCTGATTTTTATTTAAACCTCATGTTAACATAAAGCTGGCTTCTGTAACACAGGATTAGAGTAACTCGATATACCCATATAGATTTATCCTGGAGAATGTTGATTTCCTTTACCTTTTTGTAGGTAAACATTTATCTAATCTCAATTCATAAGTGTGCATTACAAACACTCCATACAGGGAAAGAAACAGGTCTTTATCACTATTGCAGCCATGCTCTCAATACAAGGTTTAAGAGAAAATGGATTACTGACCTTCGGCATGTTTATGTGGATTTACCTACTTACTCACCACAATGGCATGTAAACACGATTACCTGTGTGACCTGGTTACATAAATATTAGTGCGGTGATTGACAAGAAAATAAGTATGATTACTGTAGTACTGTATGATGGACGCACCACCCTGAGCCCAACTGCAGAAGGATGCTCTTCAGTTTATGGGTTTTATTAGAAACGCAGTTATTTTGCTCTTTAAAAACCCTGTATTGATCAAAGCAATAGTGTGTTAATATGCGGTGCTATGTGTGAGATGGATTATAGATTAGGAAGGCACAAATGAAATGTTTTTAAATCAAAATGATTAACTAGTATACAACTGACAGAAGCACAAGATTTGTCTAAATATGTGTTGAAAATACACTTTTTAAATGTATGGTGGTTCTGCAGAGACCTACAAATAGTATTCTCCAGATATTTGTTTCAAACCGATAATCGAGTCAGGAGGCAATTGAAATACCAGTCAAAATAATCGCAATTTATGCTTTTTTCCAAATCGAGCAGTGCTAAGTTAGATAGTTAGGAGAAATTCCTCATACTTTCCCACAGAGAAGAGTCTTTCTTTTGGTTAAGTTTCCTCTGACAAGTTGTAAGAGGTAAGGGGAGACTGTGTTCGGCTGATGTTCAAAATCCGCACTAAATCATTCATCAGTCAACTGTCTCCAAGATCCTGTAACAGATGAATCAGAACTGTCCCACGCAGAGAGTTGTCCTCAGAGGAGCCTGAAATGCTGGTTGTAAACAGTATGTGACGTCACCCTCAGGTCACCTAAAACATCCTAATCCTGTCAGCGCATGTAAGCTTACACACTTAAATCATGTACAAAACATAGCTGTCAATGGAGGAAGACAATCTCCTATTGTAAACAATAGGAGATTGTCTTCCTCCAATGTTAGGACCACACTAACAACCACTTTTGTATTCTTCTACAATTGGTATTCGTTCTTGTGACAAATGACCCTGAAGTAGTCAGTGTGTTTATCCGCTCCTTCTCTGATCAGCAGTGATGGAAACACGACTTCCTGTGGTCACTCTTATTTGACTAACTTGTTGGGAACGGCTTGAATATGGCAAGCAGCAAATAAACATTTGGAATGTAAAACCAATGGAGAGCAACAGATGTAATGATAAAGACTATAATACATTTCTATCATCAAGCTAAAATAAAGAAGAGATGCTTGCCGTGTTTTATTATATCTTGTGCTTTTGTGAAATCTTAATCTATTATGTAGTTTTCTAGTCAAGAACACCTTAACGGTGACTTAGGCAGGGCAAGATCCACTACTGCTGTTTTACTTTCTTTTGGACTCTGTTTTGCAGATTAATTCTTTGTAGTATACCATTTTATGAAGATTGGCCGACATCTCCTCCCAGAAAGCCACAGCTCCCCCATTCACTTCATTGGAGGGCATGGGACAGGGACGGGGGACAGGATCCTTTAACAATAACCAAAATTTGAAAATTAGAAACAAGTCGAGTTATTGGTTGCATTTGAATGATGAAGTTTTCATCCAACTTCAAATAGTTATCTATATCAATGGTCAATCCAAGACATGTTTGACTATACTACAACCTGCAAAGTATATTTTCATAATGTAGTGATGATGAAGGAGAAAGAACCGATACCTCAACAATGCACTGAAGTACTTGAGTAAATGTTACTATATCCTCCTGCAATTCAGGAACTGATGCGTCCTGACATATTGAAATAACGGAAGACTTATTGCAGGGGTGCTGCCAGGAATGACATGCTGTTGAATTACAGCGTATAGCCCCAGAGTGAAGGACTGTACGACTCGGCAACATGCAGCACCACGTCCAAATATATCACCTCCCCCCTCGAGGCATGAATTCCTGGCATTGCAAGTCGCCATTTCTGTCGAAATCAAAATGTAGGGCACCTCAAGAATAGCACCACTGGGACAGAGGTCTGGGCAGTAACTGCAAGGTTTTACAAAGAGAGCAAAGACAGGGATTTGACAGAGCATTAACCTGAACAGATTTGAAACGTTTCGTTGGTACAACTCCAAACCACACAATCACATGTGTCGTAGTGGGTTTCTTCCAGTCCTGACTGGTCCCAGTTAATTTCTTTTGGTCTTGTCCCAATCCTGCCACTTTGTGCTGAGTCACTGTTCTCCCATATTTAGCATTTACTAGCTCTAACCTGAAGGTAATCAGTTCTTAAGTGAAAACGATTGACTTAATGCATTCGATGTAGGATTTTGTTACAGAAATGCCTTAATTTAAACATATAGTGTTTACATATGGCAAACCATAAAAGTCATCATGTCTTTTTGAACCACTGTAAGCTTTAGGAAGTTCTTTAAACGCAGTTATAGTTGTGGTCACTCCTTTACAGTTTTTGCATGACAGACTTATCTGCATTTATCCTTTCCTTTTAAGTGGTGTTCTGTTCATAAAACCAAAGGGGAATCCAACTGTTCAACGCTTAGTCGTGTTGCGCATCGCTTCCCCTCCCCCTGTCTGCTTTCCGTTCTTGGTGCCTCTATGATTGGCAGCTTGTCACTCAGCCTTTGAGCAGTAACTAGAAACTCTTTCAATTAGTCAACAATAGCTTCCACTCGAGCCCAACCTGACCCTTAAACCATGACCACCTACACCTCAATGTTTTCAAGTGTGTTGGAAGCTACCACATGAGTAGTTTAGTTTCATTAGTCAGAATTAATTATTAACAAAGTGTTAAACCTCGTTTAGTTAATAGCATTAAAATACCAGGACTGCTGATGTAGAACGTTGGTTAAAAATTACCATATCATTACCATTGTTAGAAGACAGATCCTTTTATTGAAGTAAAATTACTAATACAAACTGTAAAAATACTTCCCTACAAGCGTATTGAGAACTTTACTCAAGTACCAGTATGATGGGCAAAATATATTCAAGTATGAAAGGTATTCTTTCTGAAATGTTCCCTGTCAGTTATTTACTTTTATGTTTCTTGAATAATATTACTGCTGCATTAATGTTGCATTTCAGTTCTGTGGGATGTTCAAGGTTGTGCTCATTTTAACCCTTTTATTGACTGGGTAGTACTTGAGTACATTTTTTTTATTATTCATTTGAGCAGCCCTGATCACCTTTCATCATAGGACTTCAATCCTTCAGTTTAGCTTGAGTGCACAGAGGTAATCTCTCTGGGAAATAGTTTTGCAGAACATTTCCAGCCAGCTTCAGAAAAACAATATCAGCAGTCCGTCTGATTGCTGCTACCCAACACACTTCAAAACTTGAGTTTGACGATGATGAATGGCAAAGAAAAGAAGCTGATATTAAACGGAGAGTACAGTCAAGGCAAATACAGTCAGCTATTTTAAAATATCCTATCTCTCACTTCCTCTGTGCCTAGGGGTAATATCCCCAGAAAGAGTGTTCATATCCATCCACATTGTGCCCGTTGGGGTTCGGCGGTGAAGTATGATATTAAAGCACTAATAGGATCTGACTGCTGTTGAACAGAATATGTATATTAGTGGAATCTGCCTTTTTTTCCCAGGGCCCCATTGGTGGATTAGCGCTCAAGCTGTAGTGATAATTCCTCTGTGTCGCCGTTGACTGGCTTCACGCTGTTCGTGCTCTAAGCGTCCCATGGGATCAGAGGGAAGGCTAAATCAGACTGCATATGTCCCCCCTCCCCCCGAGGGATCGGACATGCACTGCAGGAACACTTCAAGGCTGCATCTCTGAAGAACGAAGCATTGAAGGGGAAAACAGACCGAGGGGTATGAAAACATCACCTGAGGGTTGACAGGGACAAAGTAAAGGCAGGAAGGAAGATGTCTGACAGCAGGATCCTAAGTCCTTTGAGACAGAAAAGTCTGTCAGCATTCTCCTCTTTCAGCCTGATAGAAGTCTTGGACAGGTAGAGTCACCCGACGGTCGAGGAGGGAGCAATTGCCAGCTGCAAACTAAGTAGTTTTGAACTTTTTAAACGGAAGATACTGATTTCAGGCCACGCAAAGAATATAAAGTCCAACAAGACATTTAGCCTCTACTCAAGGTGTTTTTTCTTCTAACAAGCCAAATAATGTTTGATTGTGGGGAGATTTTCTGACTTGTTTCCTGTAAAACTCGACTTTTCTGTAGAATTTCATAGAATACATTTTTTTCAACATGAACAAACCCTGCATAAAGACCAAAGTTGCGGTCAAATGGTCCTTTTCTCTTAGGAGGGCATCCAACTGAGTAAAATACCCCGGAGGTTTCTAAGTGGCAGACATGAAAATAGCTACTCCTCTAAATGCTGAAGAAAGGTACTTGCTTTCTTTATTATCTCCTTTACCATAAAGTACACAGGATTTTTTTCAAACTGTGGATTAATACACATCCAATGCCAAATAATTATTCCTGGTAGCATCGGATGTGTGATTGAGCCAGAAAAAACTACAGTGTGTGTCTTCATGGAAATGAAGGAACAAGTCAGCCAGTGAATACTTATTATGAGAGTAGAATATGAGAGCAAATGTTTAATAAAGTCTATTGTCTTTTTTTTCGTTTGGGCTAATTTCAAGTCATTAAATTGTTTGTTTCTTGCTCAGCAACCATTTATTATTGTGGATTATATTGGGCTACTAAAAAGCTAGACTACTTCTTATTTGCTGGAAAGTTTAGAAGAAGAAGACAGGACTCTGCAATATTTCAAGATAATTGTTTTTTGAATTTCATTTCATTTTATGAGCAATTTATGATGAATATTATGGGTGAAAATGAATGAATCTAAGCTAATTTTAATTAAAAAACAACAAAAAATCCTCTTTTTGCATTTCTTTCGAAATTGTCATTGAAAACAGAAGCTTCTGCTTCATAGCAATGTTATATACAGTATGTGATTTAGCAGAAAAAAGTCCTGCACTAATTGAATGATGCCCATGACTGAAATCCTGTGCTCTGATAAGTTTTCTGATTTCATATTTCCTTGGCCCATATCTTCAGACTGTGCTTTCGACGCAGGTGGCTCCAGTTGCCATATTGTAATTTCAGCATAATGATATGATGAGTCAGTGTAAGACTTCAGATTCATGAGCCTCGGTTTTGACTGAATCTAAACTTTGACCCAGTTGGAGGTTGTTTGTGTTTGGTGCTCAGCCTCAACATAAAATCAAAAAAACTACTTCAAACACGCAATGAAGTTTGAATGAGTCACGTCTTCACCCAACGCCGCTATTAATAGTCAGGTCAGGCATATCGTTTTTTATTTGTTAGATTGTGAATCCTGATTCCTCCCGATGAACTACGCCACACACAGCACGTCCTGTTCCTGTTTCCACTCATCTCTTTTGAGAGGTTTTCCCTGCTGTTGTGATGTGTGAAGTTCCCGACATAATGAAGTGAGTGGCGGCCCGCACTGATGTCAGGAGAATAGCGGCTTTTCAGAAGCACTGTGGCCCAGGACACACAGAAATAGATCATTTGAGGACTTGCCATTCGTGGCTGTACCACATCTGAATTATTAAGGTGCTCCAGGCTGTGAAGTGCCTACACTGGCTGCTCTTTTCAAGATGCTTTTAAAGCTAAACTGCTTCTTGCATCTTGAACCCCTCCATACTTTTGAGCCAGAGCAGCAGTATCCCATTTGTTTTTGCTCTAGGGAGGGAAAGTATTTAAAAAACAATTTTATTTTCATCTCTGTCTCTAAGGTTGGAATAGATTGCATGGAAGCATTAGATTGAAAAGACACCTTGAGACTTGTTCAGTAACACCCTTCATGTTACAATTCTGAAAATCTGAAAACCGATTGAAAATATAACAATCAGATTACTTCTAATGCACATTTTCCCTTTAGTTGAATGAAATGTGTCTTTTAGGACCAGAGTGCAACAACTAAAATCCGTTCTGTTCTAGTTCGGTGCCGATGCTTTTTTGTTACAGAACTGGTTCAAAATTGTGAACCAGTGGTTTTTCCACCTCCCAGATCCTGAGTCCTTTGTTGATTTCATGCTAAAACTGAGGCTGGAAGACAACAAGGACAACATTTTATGGCTAATAATGATTTCAAATTCAAATGATACACATATTGTACATTTGGTGAAAGTAGATTATGGTCTATGCCATTAACCAGCTGGATGCAGGTGAGAGGATGAAGTATTATCTAGAAAATCAAGTTCGAGTAATACATCCATTTGTTTAAAGGCCTCTGAGGCAACATTGTAAACTGTATTTGCAAATCTATTAAGTGTAAATGGAAATAGAAGTACTACATACTGCGTAGATATCCATCGGAAATGCATGCTCCCGCATATTTTATTAGCCAATACAATGTGTTGCTGGATTATGTTGAACTGCATGTGACTGCTAGATGACACTGTATTTTCTATGTTTTTTGAATGTACAGGAGTCACACTGAAATGATTGAGGAGGCTGTTTTACTAGGTCAGTGCTAATGTTAGTCTGAGAAATGTGTCAGTGAATAAATAGCTAGAAAAAACAGAATGTGTTTTATGACATACAGCTTATTTTTTACTTCAAACTTTATTCGCAGGATATGACAAGTAACTGGGGGTACTTTCATGTAACGACCCCTCAAAGGGCCCTGATCCTCGGTTGAGACACTGCTAAATAAGAGTTTACCTTGGTCCCTCGACTGGAGCTAAGACTTTGCCCCCCCCACCAGCTCTCTGCAGACAGGCAGAGTGAAGTAGAGCAACCTTTGGCAAACACCCGGCTGCTCAACTAATGGGCAAACAAACTCTCATCAAGCCCTTCCCCCCCCTAATCTGCCCCCCCGACCCTCCAGGCCATTCCGTCGGTGGTTTTGACAGTTTCATTGCTGAGAGTCTGGGAGGTCGTCGTCCTTTTGTCTTTCACTTCATTCAGAGTGTTTGATTTCTGGGCCGCCATTCAAGTCCAGTTTGCCTCTTATCAGTAAATACCAGCATGCAGCCCTGAGCCACGTTTTTTTGTTTCTTGCTCTACTTTTTCTTCTGTCTGTGCCTGCAGGCTCTTGGAGCTACAAGTGTTTAAACAGAGAAGCGTTAAACTGAGCCAAGTCTTTGTCCCTGTCGGCTCAGGCAGCCGTGTTCACACACGCTGCGGATCACAAACCTCCCATCCACAGGGCTCTTATTTTTTGCTTCATGCCTGGGTTTCCCTCCTGTTTTTGTCTTGAATACAAGAGGAGGAAGGAGAACATCATCAGGGAGAACGGCTTCAAAAATGTGTCCTTTTGTCTCTAAGAAAATATTTTAAATGTGAAGAATGGTTGCACATGAGGGAGTCTTTTATGCTTTGGAGATATTTACTAATTCTCTACAACAGAGATACAACTTTTTTTTTATTTCTGAAAAATGAGGGTAGCAAAAAAACTGTTACATACAAAAAACAAAAGTTACATTAATATCACACCAACATGTGACTTAAGCTTGCACATGTGCATAAAAGCGCACAGTAAAACTCAGAAGGACTTTGAAGTTCTTACACTGTAATTCAAGTCTTGGTGCTGTGTTATCTGTCTTCACATTCTCTGTTTTCCAACATTTTTGGTAGAAATGATGGCATTCAAGCTTAGAATTGTGACATTTGTAGTTGTTAGTTTTACATTTATGCCATTAACCAGAAGGAGCATTTCCAGCTTTATTTCTCTTAGAAATTACAGGTATAAATCAGATTTCCAGAGCCTGTAATCCAAATTCCAAAACATTTTACAACATCTGCCTGCACCAAAAACCTCTACTCATGGACCATTTGGGTAGGTCGAGAACCATGCTGGCAGGTCCGCCTTCCTCCTCACGTCCTCTTCCTCTTCTTCCCTCAATTGCAGTGATTCCTGCTCAATCTGGCTTCCTTCCCCTCCTACTGCTCTTTTTTTCTACTAGGAAGTCAATCTCTGGTCAACCACATTTTCCTTTGTGTATGTCTGGATTATTGATGAAGCAGCTGAGGTGCAACCAAACAGACTGTAGGCAGAGCGAGAGGGCGGTTAAAGATGTTTCAAGACAGAATAACTAAATCTCCTCATGGTGGAAACACTTTAAAGTACAGCTGGAGGAAAAATATTAAAACAGTATCATATCGCCATCTTTTTTTTTGTTGCTGAATTAAATCTGAAAAACTTGTTGTATTTAGCAGTTAAGCAAAAATGTGATCTCAGTCGATAGGCCTACTAGCAATGTTTTCACCCTTCTTTTCTCACCATTAGCAATCCTTCATTGGCCGATTATTAACTGACAGGAACGTGTCTTGCATGCAGGGGTGCTACTGTGGTTAAAGTGCATAACAAGCCGCCTAGTTTCACCGATAACCTGCTGCACAAATGGGTCAAATTCATCATGTATTGCCATCTGCAGTGTATGTGCAAAAAGGCAGCTAAATAGGTCACTTGTACGAGAGAGCTAGCAGCCACAAAGTAGCATCTTTATTGAGGTATAGGGTCAAAAACATTTGATTTCCTAACCTAATCTCTCAATTATACAGTCAGTATTATAATTTAAAGATTGCTGAAAGTTTAAGGCGCCCTTTTGGGGTTTTTTCTCTTTCCTGTAGTGTGTTATATAGGTTTGTGTGCATGTAAATGTTCTGCAAAGGCTAAAATCCCAAAGTTCATCCACACACCTTCCTGAAACGTCCAATTTGCACTCCTTAGTTTACTTCCGAAACATTATAAGATCAATGTTGCACTCATGCTTTTATTGGCGAGACCACCAAGACATTCTACTTTATAAGCTAAGGGGCGGAACATCTCTAAGTGGTTGACCAATCACAACATAGCCAGCTAACCTATCAGAGTACATAGAGCTAAGATTTAACATTCTTTGGTACTAATGCTGTCCCTAATTATTGAAAAATAATAGATTTCGCTACCTTGGGAACACAATCTGATTCTTCTTTTTGTTGAAATGTCAGTCCCCTCTCCCTGATCTCGGTCCTTAATTCTCATCTCTCTTATTGTATGATTTGCGTGAAAATCCAGGACAGGAAAACATGCAGTGCCTTATCCCCTCCGAGATTTAAAAGCCAAGTGTTATAATTGTGCCTCAGTCTGTCGCAGTTTTATGAGTGTAATATGATGATCTTTGCGTCTGTGCTCATTACCCTGCACTGTTAACCTTTTACTGAGAGGTGTCTCTGTGGTGGAATTGTAAGATAATGCAGATGATGACAGGTGGAGATGAATGTTTGCCTCAGGGGGAGCATGTTGGATGCCAGGCCCAGCCTGTCAATGATTTCATCTCCCCTCCTTACCTGAGCGCTGCTGGCTCACTCAGCAGAAAAACAAAGCCACTTGCGTTGGACCCCACAGGATGCTGGGATTATCTACACTATCCCACCACTTGGCTCCCTGCCTGTCTGATAAGAAAATATAAAGACCGTTGCATTGATCCATTTCATTTCCCTGGCTCTTGTTTGAAACCGTGGCTGTGTGTTTATTTATTAGACTGGCGAATAAATTTGACCTCATCTCTCTTGGCCTTTTGCTGACTTTTTGTTTGTTTACAACCTCTCGCAGATCGAGAGTATTGAGCCAAGCAGGTCACGGTGGCTTGATATTTGCATTTCCTAGACCTCTTTGAACAAGCAAAGATTTCTCAATAAAAAGCTTTATTTATTCAAAAGAGCGCGACTTGGCACTGAGACTGTTTTTAATCTACAGACACTGTCAAAAATCACTCTTCCGTTCATAGTAAACAAATAGCTGACCCTGTTGTGAGCAGTTACCAGTGTAGGAAGAACCTATACTTAAGTGAAAGTACTATTTCCATACTCCCAATATGTTACAACAAGTAATAATAATGCATTCAAAACCTTACTTTTGTAGCAGTATGCAAGTTTTATCAGTGTTTTAATCAAAGTTTTCAACGCTCAGTCAGTTTTTCGAAACTGTTTGTTGTTATCTTGCTGTCCACATATCTCCAAAGAGTCTCAAACAAACCACCCCGCTTTCAGATATTTGATAATGGATTTAAAAGGTAGTGCAAAAGGGTTTTGAAATACCAGTTTAGGCTTTAGAAGTAGGTGAATCTTCAGGATTATGTATTGCTGACAGGTGTAATGTCTCATAACTTAAATTACATATCTATTGTCACTGCAAGATTGTTGTCAAAAAGTAGTGTACTTGGACATGAGGCTTTTATTTCAATATAACATGGTTTAAAGTTCTACATTTAAAGTTCTACGCTTAAATAAAATGTTGGGAAGTAATATGAGTGCAGTATCAATTAATTGAGCTGTACTTTCACACTCAGCATATTTTCAAAGCTTTCCTCACTTGGGGCCTCTAAAGGCGCTACAAGGTTTATTAAGTTATGATTTTAAGGGAACAATTAACTGATACGATTCTTCTATTTTTAGAGTCTTAGCAGAACTTCAATGTGAACTAAATTCTGGTTCGACATTATCTCTGTTGCAAATGAAAATGCAGCCAACAATATACAGTAGTTACCCCTGGAGACTCTGAATATACTAGGTCTAACAGGGGTCTTGCCGGTAGTTGTTGATATGATATACTTTACATTCAAGTATATTTAGTTTACCATTTTATCTAAAGTAACTTACAATAGCAACCCAGCCAATTACAGGTAGCATGGTCCTTTTTTATGATTTTGAGGGCGAAGCATGTCAGGCATCAAAAATGTGTTTTTTACATATCTATGTAACCTTGCCATACCTAGTCCTTGCAGCCACTGATATCAGTAGAACTTCTGACTGATTTTATGGAGTTAGGAATCACTAACCTTTAGTTTTCGTTTCTTTCTTATGAGAAAGAGATTCTGACATGTGATTTCACCTACGGAATGCCATTTTCACAACCTTTCCTAACTAGACCCTTTTCTTTCTCAAACCAGCACTGTGGGATTGGCTTAATGGCAGGATCTAACACATCTAATTACCACCTCTGTCAGTCCAAAGCCTTTAATGCTTTGACCTTTCATTACGAAGACATTTGATGCATCGGAAGCCAGTCCAGCTAAGAGTGACCGTGCACTCTCTGGCCTGTTTGAATGACCTTTGCCCTCTAGTTAGAGAGGGAACATGCCTCGACTCGTTTATTACAGGCCAGTCTGAGGTATGGACAAAAAGCTTCTGTCCTTTTGTTTTGCATGTGAAAGGAACCTCGTTGACAGAATTTAACATAATTTGAGGCCTCAAGTCAAGTCTTTTAAAGTCCTCCGATAGCCTTGTAATTCATCCCTGAGGGACTTAAAAAAGACGTTACAGGATGAAATCAAGGTTTGTTTAAAACCCTTTTCTCTCAGAGCAGAGAATATGAGTTACTTGTGAGTGATATGAACAATTAGTAAGAATTTAAGCAATAATCCAGAGTTGATTGAAGAGTTGACACTGTTTTGGACCCAGGCCAGCAGGCTTATTGTTCTGTCCTGGTGTGAAAAAACAAACCATGTTTGACTTAATGAGGTTGTTAAATGTTTATTGGACGATATGGCTCTTTTGTCGTAGCTGTGAAAAGATCTGTGTAATGGCAGCTACGACCAAAAAAAGGCACATTTTTTGAATTCTTTGCACTTGCTCTAAAGAGCAGCAAACTGTGAAGT
Source organism: Eleginops maclovinus (assembly GCF_036324505.1). NCBI lineage: Eukaryota > Metazoa > Chordata > Actinopteri > Perciformes > Eleginopidae > Eleginops > Eleginops maclovinus. The sequence continues at coordinate 7,282,251 of NC_086360.1, read as the reverse complement.
TGTCAGCATGTCGTTCAGGGAGCTTGCTGAGTAAACATTTAGGTCATCGCTTCACTTGAGTACAGCGTGTAAACCAATAGGAATGTCTGTCTCACAGGTGTGATGCTCAAATATGATAACCAGCTCTGAGTCAGGAGGGAAGGCATTTGTCTCTGAACAGAACATGGGATACATCTTTTATGAGAGGGAACACTGTGATTTGTTTGCTGAAACAGGGAGGGAACACTGAAATAATTTCATCACAATTAGACCGTAGTGTAAAGCTGTGCCACTTATCTCAACAGTTATGTAATAGGGGGAAATTACATTCACATGTCCCATTTTTCCTACTTTGTTACCCCGGTGACACATTCAGGCTGAGTCAGCTGTCCTGCTCTGTGACACCCTCTGGGCGTTTGACAGCTATGTCTCCGGATGGCCGTCGAGGGTTTTATTGAGGGTTTCTACCCCCGCCACGCGCCTTCTCGGTGGGGTGTCCGTGGTTTTAGTGCCAGAGAGACAAACAAAGTCCTCACTGAATGAAAGCACGGAGTTGGGCTTCAGGGGGGGGGTTTGGTAAACTGGTCCATCAAGGTTTTGATTTAATAAAACCCCAGGAAGATACTGACATATTTGTCATGCCATAGAGGCCCACTTGAGAAGCGTTTTAAGTATTTTCCCTTTAAAGAAAGTGGAGCAGGAGATTTTAAATATAAGTAAAAACAAAAACTATCATTTGCCTTGGGTGGGGGCGCACTGTCATGCCCAGTTCCTTGTCATATATTTTGTTTCTATAATAAGCATTATTCAAGTGTAATACAACCCAAAGGGTAGTGTCGACGGGCAGTTTTGAACCACATTTGAAGTCCATATAGAACCCCAAAAGTTGTCTTAATTCTCTGCAGCAGAAGATGCTTATCACTGAACATGCAGAAGATAAAAATGTGGAAAGCTGCTGATTGTGCTCTCAAATTCAAATAATAAACGGTAGGTTAGGAAATCTCAACACAAAACCCATTCAGGAGCTGTTCTAGTGCCTTTGATCATCCCATTGTTATCTCGATCAGCAGATGGAGTTTGGCCCTTGTTCATGGAGTTGATGGATACATTTTGAAACATTTTTAATTTTAATTTTTAATTAGTTACCTAAAAAGAACTCAAGGTGCTTTTAAGGATTGATGAATGTTAAAGATGATTTTATCTGGTAACAAAACCAATATGCCTGTGGATGTTTTTCAAATAAAAAACCAGGTCAACAATCAAACACTGTGGTAGCAGTCAATCAAAGATACCCATCTTGAAGGTCTATGTCACTGTGATTGCAGCCATCATTTAATAAATGATAATCATGCTGTTTTGAAGAATTCTTAAACCTATCAATTGAGACAATAATTTTTCCAGGAAATGTTTTTTGAGTTAATAAAACAAGTAAGAAGAAGTATCTGTTTTTCATAGACTTCTATACAATTTTGCAATCACTCAGAATGCAGGTTGCAGGTGCTTCTGCAGTGGACTGACTTTTCAGAATCTAAAGCTGCCACCTGTCCTGAATGCAGCAATAACCTTTACAACAATAAATGACAAACCTCCCTGAACACGTCAGCAGTTTAATCTTCCAAACTTTCATTACCTACATTGTAAAAATAATTTCCTTGTCAAGAACAGATCTTTAATTGTACTATCTCTCCAGTAGAAAAAGCATTTAACAACAGTTTTACTTTTACCAGTTAATTCTTTACTCTGTCAGCTTTACATGAGCCATAATACACATTATATGGTATATCATGCTTGAGGCTGATCAGAAAATAGAGGGGAGGCAATATTCCTGTCTCCATAGGGTTAAAATGCCGCCAATAAGCCTGGAGGGACAATAATAGCAAGCAATTACTGATTCCCAGCTCCCTGTGCCTCCCACGTCTGAGCGCAGCGACCTGGGCATCCTTTATCTTGTCCACTGGAAATAGCACAGAGCTGGTCGTGCCTCCTTCTTGCTGTTTTGGCTTGAGCGGACCCTGGAGCCCCCGCTGGCGACGGTTGTAGAAAGGTAAACAGTATCACGGCTCCCCATTGCCTCCTCTCCATCTCCTACAGTCCCTCCTAGGCACAGAGGCCCAGCAATCATTAATCTAGAGTATAAACAGTGCCACAGTATCGACGGACAAGTTTGGTTCAGAGCTGCAATATCCCTCCTTCTCCTTCTAGTTTTATCAACAAATCATCGTCTTCAACAGCAAGGGCTCAGAGGAGTCAGTTTAATCTCATCAGAAAGTCTAATTCTTATTCTTTTCATGTATGCTGTTTGGGTATTATTTAGGGGGACAAAGGAATGTGTTATCATCTTTTACCCACATGCCAGCAGAAACAGTTACATTGAGCTTTATTATCTTTCTCTATCAGGGCTTAATCTCAAACTGAACACAGACTACAACTCCTGTATCTAAGGCTGGATATTCATCATGTTGATAAAAACATTATGTTTTCAGGATTAAAATGGGTTCTCCACCTATCTTCTAACAATGTTCAGGTGCTTTAAAGGTCCCCTATTATGCTACTTTTCAGGTCCATATATGTGTTTTGTTGCTCCACTATGACATGTTTTCATGCTTCAATGTTGAAAAAGCGCTTTATTTTCCTCACACTGCCTGTACATAAATGACAACTTTTCTCTCGTCTGAAAAACGCTCTGAAGAGCCCATACCCCCACCTTTGCAAAAGCGCACTCTGCTCTGATTGGTTAGCTGGCGACTCTGCTGTGATTAGTTAGCTGGCGACTCTGCTGTGATTGGTCAACCGCTTAGAGATTTGTCAAATGTCCCGCCCCTGAAAAAAACTGAAAAAAATGGCATCGCTTGTGGTGCCTTACCAGTTTATAACAAATAAATAATGATAGATTATCAGTAATCATTTCAAAGTGACACAGAGACACCGGATTAACCTTCAGCAGCGTTTGTATGACCTTCAGCAGCGTTTGTATGACCTTCAAGAGCGTTTGTATGACATTCAACAGCGTTTGTATGACCTTCAGCAGCGTTTGTATGACCTTGAACACAACTTTTGATCACAAACAGCAAAGACTGTTTATAGCTATGGCTCTGTAAAGTGAAGCAGTTTTCTTGCTCTTTCTTGGCTGCTAGTTCAGTGAGTTTTGGTCGAACAGTGATGAGACTTATACCAATTTCATATGATATGTGGTTTGTGCAGATAGCATGAAGTTAAAAAATCGCCGTAGCTCACTCGGTGCTATGTAGCGTTAGTTCGTTTTCATTCAGTGCTGATTTAGACTCTTGGTGTTGGAATTATGTTTTGTTTTGGTAGACATGGTTGATATGATCTGGTAGTTGAGTTTCTTCCCGTTAAGTGGGTATGCCACATTAATAGTTTGTTAAATGTGAACATGCCCTGAGACGCTGTTTCTTACAAGTTGCTGCGTCTGGGCTTAAGAGGTTAACGTGTTGTGAAGGAAAAACCATTGCCGTATTTCTGCACAGTTCAGGTAAAGTTAGTGTGCATACAGCCTGGAAGCTTGGTAACTTGCTGCTTTGCCAAGGTAAGCAGTGTGCTTGCGGCTCAACTCCCACAACAACTCCACAATTCATCTGCGTCTGAAAGGCGGGTCTGCTAGTCACCGGATTTCGTTCTGCCTGGTTCTGTCAAACATTCTTTGGGCGGTTACAAACCAAGTGGGCGGAGCCATGAATAATAATTAAGCTTGGCTACGTAACACTGACGGAGACTTGAGATTGGTCCATATCTTTGGCTATTGCATACAGCAGACAAGTTCAATAGTTTTCAAACCTACCATAGTTCACAAACTCATATTGACCTATCTTATGTCAAAAACATTTTTTAGTGGAAGGTCCCCTTTAATCAAACAAGGACAAGAGGAAAAAAATGAGCTGAAGCATATTGATTGATGTATGGTCTTTAAAATGTAAACACAGCATAGATATAATCATCACCTTTCAAGTTGATATGTTGTACTTGTTAGCCAACAGCTGCTTATTACAGAGCAACACATTTATGCTTTTAGAGTCATGTTTGTGTCCACCTGATGAATGGAGGTCTTATTTTCTATCTCTTTATGCTACGTTTTGGTCTCCCCCTGGCGGAAATATCTGAAAAGCATTGGATTGAGAGAACGCAAACGGTCCCCTGGCCACATGCACCTTGTCGAATCTAGTCTATAGTGCTGAGTAAGTGATGGGTTAGGGTTAGGTATGAGAGCATTGAGAGTGAACCGTACATTGTACAGTGAACAGTAAATTTGAACGGCTAAACAATTAGTTTAAACTCCATATAAAGCTGTGAGTTATTGGGAACCGCATATTCAGCTTTTCCACAATGTCATATTGTTTTTACATTCATCAATCTTTTTGATGGTAAGTGAGTCTTGGTGATTCTGATAAAGTACTCCAATTACTCCAGCTAATAAAGTATGGGTATTTCTGTTAGCATATGTTCCCTTTTAGGAAATAGTAGAAGCAGGTATTTATGAATGAAAATCCTGCAATATCGCAATCGTTTGGGCCCTAACATGCACCTAGAGACATTTCAAGATGTAAGAGCAGCATTTTAACTCTCAATGCTGCAATTAGTTCTCAGAGTGTTGCAATGGAGCGGCAGTGAAATAATATGAGGCGTCGTTGATGCTGCTGTGGAACATCTGGAGGTGTGCGTGGCTGGGGTCTTCTCCACTGTAATTTGTAAAGGAAGGGCTTTAAAAACAAGGCGAGGTGGAACAGCCTGGAAAAAAAGAACAAGAGGCCAGGCCTCTCGTTACCTGTCATTAGTCGGCCGAGCCATTCATCTCTTTGGCATGTGTGGGGGAAAAATACAGGTCGGCAGTATCTGAAAGAGCCCGGGAGATAGTCTGTAGCACCATTGAGGGGCAGCTATGTCTATTAAGAGGAGGTAGGGGTGCATTTGGAGCTGGAGCAAGAAAGGAAGACAGTCCAAGGGCAAGGAGGCAGCAAGGTTTCTAGATGCTGAGTTTCTGATATATGTCCAGTGCTCAGATGTATCGTATAGGTACGGTTCCGATCAATGCTGCAGAGGTATTGATCCTGCTCATAATAGTCTCCCTGAGAGAGCTTCCACAGCCAGGTCTTAAGAAGAGCCTGCACAGTAGCTGTGATGTCCTCATGTTGACTTTAGTTACCAGCTATGAATAGGAGAAATAAGAGCTTCTCAAGGCAATCTTTATTTTGGAGGCAGTGGACGGAGAAAGACACTTACAAGGCTTACTTTCTGTCAGAGGAGACCTATTCTGAATCTACACAAATATATCTCTCATCAATCAACCACCAAGAAGAAACAGGTCTGATGGAGTTCTTGGTTGAGGCTTTATGCCACATTAAAAAGCATGCAGAGGTTGCTACTGGGAGTTTGCATATCCAGTCAGAATCATTGGTGCATATTACAAAAATGTGAGACCCAATAATAAAAAATAACATTCGGCAATTCATAATAAGCAGCACTACAGCAGGGATAAGTCTTACGCATCTTTAATATATCGGGATGAGACAAGTCAAGGATACAAATGTCTTGCAACAATTCTCTAAAGGTGAAACAAACCTTCAACGTTTTGGTCGAAATCAGAAGAAGGCTTTGGCAATTTTCTCAAACTACTGGGACTTTATTCCTAAAAATTGAGCACTTGGATTGTCTCCCCCTGATTCTAGTATCACACTTCTTGCTTTCATTACTCCCTTAATATGCACTCATTGTTTTATAAGTCTCAAATTGGTCATTGAGTAAAAACTACTCAAAAGAAATGTGTCCACGGTATGGGAGTGTATCCATTTACAGACGAAATATCAGCACTTTGAACGGTTCACATGCTGATGTGTAATCTTATGTTCATGTCTTTCATTTCTCCTGAGGGAGTCTAGGAGAGGAACTCAGATGTAATGATCATAAATTAAAGGAAAGAGATGAAGAAAAATGTGATACAAAGCAAAATATCATATTTTATATCACCTCCATGAAAATGATCTTTACAGATCGAGTTTAATCTTTGTGTTGAATTGTCAGTTTTAGTCCTTAACATCTCTGTAAGATAAACAACAAAAAATCCATTCCTGAATTTTATTTTATTGCTTCTTAGCTTTCTTATTTTCTATAAAGCACTTCGTAACACTCCTCTGGAACTTCAACAAAAATTATGTTTATCCCTTATTAGTATTTGTGTGCTTGCACAGGGCATTAACAAACACATATTGTGTTTAAGTGTAGGGTAAGCAGAAAAATATGCAAGTTAAATATCATTAATATTATTAAATCACAGGAGTTTAGATGCTTGTCTCAACAGATTTCCTCACAGAAAATCTGATGGAGTCGAAATTCACTTTCGGTTCTCGTGGCACATTTCAGCTGTGCACCAAAGCTCTCGGCTTCAGGCTTTAAAGCGTCTACCTCACATTGAGATCTGCCCTCTGTGACCCCCCTTAAGGCCAGCAGTGACACAGTTCGCCCCCCACAAAAGACCAGTTGAACAAACAGGTGAAAATGGGGCAGATTTGGGTTTTATTGAGCGCAACCATCTACACAGGGGAAGGGGGGGGTAGGCCACTTGTTGTTTTCTTTTCATGGGGCTGGGGTCTTGTGTGAAGGCAGTAATGCTTCAACTGTCGGATTAGGATGTCTAACCTGTAGCCCAAAGCCTCTTAAGGGGGGAAAGCGTGGCAGTTTGTCACATATTCGGGCCATACCGATGGTAATTTGGGATGATTAGTGAGGCAGCAGGGGGGTTGGGGCCAGAGAGAGACTGTCCTGGAGTCAGAGAGGAAGCTGTCACATTTATAAATGCTGCCCAAAGGATATGTCTGCAAATGTTTCTCTTTTTTAAAAGACTAAGACTAACAATCTGCAAACCGTATTGTTTGTGGGTCAAAGCCTGAAATATTTTCATCCTCCATGACAGAGAGCTACAAAAACACCAGCGAGCATCCCTGCGTAAGGCAACATATTCTTACATTACCGTAGACACACTCTGTAGTTTACATTAACTCAATCCTACAAACCCCCGTGCTGCCTCCATAATAACTCACTGTAGAGCACCAAATGTGGATTATTCCGCTGCTGAAATAGTCCCCATCACATACAGTATTTCCTTTTATTCTTTTGATAAAAGCTACTATGACAAGGTTGCCTTTTTCCAAGCAATACTAAAAATAGTAAAATATGTTACTTCTTCAGTGGTATGCTGAAAGACACAGACAGGAAGTCAGAGACTATGTTGGGTTTAGTTCTTGAATGATTTTTTTGGGCGATTTAAATATCATTTAACATTCTTATAGCTTTTCAAATATGGCGATACTTTGCTGCCTTTTTCGTTTTTGTTAGTAAACATAATATCTTTAATTAGGGTTTAATTACATCATCTTTGGGGATATTTGTAGGCCAGACTTATGATCTTTTACTAAAGGTTCGCTCACCAACTTTTTTCCAGGGCTTTTAACTGTACATGTTCACTTGTTTCATTGTATATTTTCTTTGAAGCTGTCCTGAAATGTGTTCCCTCTGCAGCTGTCTGTGTTTGTTAACCAGCTTAATAAGGTATTGATCCGGTATTGATGGAGCATGCTAGAAGGCTATATTAGAGCTGTCATAAAGAATCATTATTATTCCAACATATATTGATGTTTAGCTCTCCCTGTGGTGGCTGGAGATGTTAATATGATCTATTGAAGGAGATCGACCTGTTCAGCATTATTCTGTGTGTAAGGCATTGAGTATTCGACACATCAAAAGTAGCTGTGAAACCTTTTGTCCAACACTGCCATTTTATAACAGTGAGATGCAGATGAGTTGAAGGCATTCATTAGACAAGAGTGTATACAACCTGTGTTTACCTCCCACTTGAAGAGGAAAAGGGTTATCTTTTATGACTTAGTTACAGGAGGCAGCAACAATTGGTTGCTTTCAGGAACAAAGGTTGCAGTTGCTGTGAACGCTACTTCAGAGAGTTAGTGCGTATGCATAATGGGAAACAACGGAAGTAGGCTGGATGGTAGAGGATGGTCTACAATTCTGTCATTTTTTTGAAATCTGAACAAAATGGTTTGCAAAAACAGATGGAAGCAAAATGAATAAATGAAAACCAGTTTGATTTCCCCTGAGTGAACAATATAAAAGCTTGATTTATGAAAATAATGAACATACTTTATTAAGATTATGATGGTGTACCTTTATCTGCCATTTAACTAATTTCATGACATGTAGAGGATTATAAATTACAATATGTGCCTCTTAAGAGTGATAGTGTAGTAACGCTCCTCCACGGTCCTAACATTTCTTGCCTGCAGTTTCAGTATTGAGCGCTTGATCTCATACTTTGTCTTCTACACTAGTTCTCGTGTGTCGGTTTTCGTAAAGTCAATATTTATCTGTGATGCACGTTAGGAGCATTTCCATATGATTTTTCACGTTGCTGCTGCAGATAAACATGTTTAATTCAGCTAAAGCTCTTTGCTCACTTACATCAAGACACCTTGAACACGAATATCTAGCAGCTAAGTGCCTAAAATGGATGTGTGAACGATTTAACAAGGAAAGACTTCCTCTTTGTAGCTCTACAGTATATGGAAATGCAGAACTGTGATTATAAATTATTCATATTTCTCTCCATACTGAGAAGTTTGATAAGTATAGGGATTTCTTTCCCCTTCCCTTTAGTCATATATTATATGGCTTGGATTCAGATTCAACTAGTCTTTAATTCTGCTGCACAAAGCTTTAAAACCTACTACCTCTTTATGTTCCAGTGAAGATCAATCGATCCGCTTGAAGATCAGCGAGCGACTGTTAAATTAGTTTCTACATGTTTGACCAGGATGAAGTCGGCACCGTGTACTTTATGATGAGTGATCCTCTCAGGGTATTTTCTTTCCAGCTCTTTAATTACACAGCAGCACCCGTTCCAAGTCCAAGGGGAATCAAAGCACTGGAGGGCAGGAAGTTTTTAAACAGAATGTATAGACCGGGCTCTGATGAGTCAGCCATGACCCTGAGGCTGCCGCTTCTCTTGTAAATTAGCCTTAAGAGGCCGGAGCAGCCGGAGCCTCCCTGCCTTGCGGCATATCACGACTATGGGACATTAATGAGCACAGAGGCGCCCGAGGGCTCTGCCTCAGACAAAAGACTCCTTGGGGACAAAAAAGTTTTGATTTCTGTAGCACTGAAATGTAGCTAAGGCTACATTTAGGTTTGGTTCACTCCTTTTTGAAGTCATCATATAATAGAGAAAATGTGACAAGAATTGTGGGATTTCAGTAAAGCAAACAGGTTTTCAGAAAAAATGCACTTAACATAAGCATTTAAAGCACTTAAAAAAAACGTTTTAGTGTTAGGTTTCTGAAGATTTTGTGTTTTGGTTTTATGTCTTTTGCAAAAAAAGCGTGAAAGCATTTCTTTGCTAATAAAGTCCAGATAAGCGACTTAAATGAATAAAATTACAGGCAAAACATTTAAAAGTATAATATTTGGTTCCAGTATAACTTTCAAGGCTCACAGACTAAACTAATGTTGTCTGCTAGTCAAGGTTTCGCCACATCTACAACATGCTAACGTTTTTAGCATTAGCTTAAGGCATTTTACCTAGCATCTTTTAGCCAAGCGGCTGCTACACTTATCCTCTATAAACTTCACAAACATTTATTTTTAACGGCTGGATGGTTTCATTCACTGCATTTCCTAACAAAGATGTCAGATGTTGAAACAGAGCAGCTACATCTGCTGTAGCGAGAAAACAATTCAGTTATTTTTATTACATAGCCTTGCTTCAGTGGTAAGTTGTAAGGGTCACTTTCCAGTGGATCTTCCTGGAAATTGAGAAGATATTCTTCCCTGTTGCAGGGCGTTTGCCCCTTTTGTGGTGTAGGATCGTGTATTTTCAGTTACTCCTACTGAAGAAGAGTGTTTGATCCTTGTATGTTCATATTTGGGAATGTTCATGCTGTCAGGATTAAAAGATAGAAATAAGAGAAGAAAGCAGAAAAAAGAACAAAGAAAGAGAGATAGATGGACAGTACCTACGACATCTTTTCTCCAACTACTGGTAAAAAAATGTTTAAAGAACTTACAGTAAAGATGACAATAACACAGTAAAATGGTCTTCAATACAAGTAAAAGCCTTGGAATTACGTAATCGCTTATAAGCATTAAGATGCAGTACTTAAAAGTATAAGTCCTTCTGTAGTCTTTGAGTGCAATTCTTCTTCTGTCTGGAAACTTTGCATCTTTGGTTTTGAGGGTCGATGCTTGAAGGTCAGTTGAACAAACAAAGATGGTTAAAAGGAAAGAAGGAAAGAAGGAAAGCAAGTAATGAACTTGCACTGTGTGTAAAGTTAAAACTAGCCCTTCATTGGCGTTCCTCTCTCCTCTGTCCAAAGCCCCCTGCAGGGAGAGCAGGATTAGGGAAGTGAATCAGGCCACAGCTCCAACAGGAGACCTGGAGAAGCCAGGAAAAGGAGGGTGTTGCTGCTGCGGCTCGGGCCTCAAAGCTGTATTTTATAAGTGTCTAAAGTCTCTTTGTGTTTGCGCTGAGTGAGGCGACAAGTGCTGGAAGGGAAGATGCTGCCAAAGGAAAGATCCTGCACATCCTTTATTCCCTTATCAGAAAAGACCTCTCCTCAATCTGCTACCTAAGATTGCCTTTTTGTAATGATGCTCTTTTTCTTGTCCATGTGAGGTTGTGACTATAAAAAAGGAAAACAAAAGGGCACAAAGAAGAAGATTTGTAGTGTAGGTTTTGTTGTGATAGTGGTGATAGAGACATTGTAGTACAGGTATTGTACAACTATCAAGTTTGTGAAACAAAGGACTCACTACAAAAGAGAATAGATTTGTTCTGCTTTTAAAGCTGTTATTATTATATCTAGAGAAAAAAGGGAGCGGTATGAAGTAAAAGAAAAAAGGAAACGGGAAACGGGAAGAAAAAATGAAGGTACGAATGAAGAAATAGGAGAAAAACAAAGATGAAAAAGGAAGAACAGAAGAATAAAATAAGTAAAAGACAGGAGAGAAGAGGAAATTAGCAAAGAAAAGATGATTGAGGAAATAAAAGCAGTTTAAAGAAAACAAAGCAGGAAGAGGAAAAGCGTGAAGTAAAAGAAAGATTTGAAAAAGAACACGTGTTTAATGGATTTTTCCGGTAGAAGGAACTTAAAAAGGAAAAGAGAAAAATAAAGAGGTCAAAGACGAAACATACATAATGATGTAATGAAAGGACATCAAAGGGAAAAAAGAAGAACATATACTGTAGAAATTATCAGGATAGAAAGACCTTTGAAAGAAATGTAAAGTAAGGAAAGGAAAAAGGAGAGACATGAGGAAAGAAGGAAATGAGAGGAAGAGATACAAGGATAGAAATGAAGAATACATAAAGAAGAAAGGTTGATCCCTCTGATTTAAACACAAGACTTCATTCATCTGTATTATATTTCCATTGATGTACACAGAGGATGAATACAAAGTCTAACCTCTATAGTTTGATCGTAGCTCCAGGAACAGCTTGTGCTTTGTTTATAGTCTTTGGAGTCCTTGTGGGAGAAACTCACAGCTTCAGTCTCCAACCCCGCAGAGCTTTTTACCTTTTCATCCGGGCTCTGCTACCGTCTCTCGGTCATTGTCTGACAAGGACTCGCAGCTAAAACTGTCAGAGCTCTTGAATAACTCTGCGATGACCTTCACAAAGCCACGGCAGGCGGAAAACAATGCAGCTCCATAAGTGCTGTTCATCAATGGAGTGTTAGAGAGGAGCAGCAGGTGGAGGCTGACGGTGAAAGCCGATGGAACTTTTTTTATTTTTTATTTCTGTTCTGAGATTCATTCACTGCTATCAGCGAGGATGAGGACACAAGCTCCGGGGAAAAAGTGATCTGTAATAACTCTAAATGACAACTTTAAATGAAGTTCATTCAGAGTTAAAGCAGGCGGATAGAAAAGTTAATATATTATTAGGAGGCAAAGTCACTGAAGCCTTAAATCTCAATCTGTAGTGTTGGCGCTTCGCAGAGTCGGATTTTATGTTCAACTTGATATCCTAAATATCCCTTCCTTGGATGCTACATTTAATTTCCTTTGTTATACTCCCATCTCTTCTTCTTCTTGTTCTTGTTCTTCTTGTTCTTCTTGTTCTTGTTCTTCTAGTTCTTCTTGTTCTTGTTCTTGTTCTTCTTGTTCTTGTTCTTGTTCTTCTTGTTCTGGTTCTTGTTCTTGTTCTTCTTCTTGTTGTTGTTGTTCTTCTTCTTGTTTTTCTTCCTTATTTCCTTAAATTCTCTTTTGTTCTTACTCCTTTCTTTCAATCATTGTTTTTATTTTTCTGTTCATCATTTTTGATCATTTAGGACACTTAAATGTTCATATTTTCTTAAGGAAACATATGAAATATAACCCTTTAGTAGTTTTACCACCTCTGTGTTACAGTATTTAAAGATGGCCGGCTGCCACTTGCTCTCATCAGGGATGCGCCCTACATGCATCAAAGTCTTGAACACTCATCTTCTTTAGGATGACAGTCAAATCCGACTCTCATCCAGCCACCAGCTGCTCTTCTGTCTGAAGAATTAGCCACACCAGAGGAGACATGATCGAAGAAAGTGCCCTTTCATTTCACCTTGTATGCATCGGCCACTTGGGAGGACAAAGGGATGTTCTCGGATGAGCTCCGAATAAAAGAAAACTAAAAAAACCTGTCTGTCCTGGACCAGAGTCCATGAATGAGGCCTTTGTGTTCGGGGAGTCCTCCCGGCGACCAACCAGCTTCAAAAACACGCTTTTGTCCAGCCTCACTTGTTCCCCTGCTGGATTTAGAGTGACTGCTGTCCCTGTAAGGGGTTTACAGTGTGGGCATGCTCCTGGAAGTCACTACCGACATCCTTTCCAACAACACCTTCTTTCCCTGCCTGTACACACACACACACACACACACACACACACACACACACACACACACACACACACACACACACACACACACACACACACACACACACACACACACACACACACACACATACACAGCTGTATGATGAAATGCAAGGGTGGCTGATCCGCACGTCTCCGGCTTTGAGATGAAGCTTTGAACTTGCACTGATCGACAGAAGGAATTCACTTTGTTGTTTACAACACAGCCATGAGTCAATTCAACCCTCAACCCCCCCTCCACCACCATCAACCCCTTTTCTCCTTTCAGCATGAAGGATAGGGGGAGAAAGCAGAGGGGGGATTTGTGTAAACATGGTCCTGTCTGAGCTCATATCAGTGACCTGGCTTCGACTTCTTTCTGTTCTTTACATTAAACTACTGATGGCATGTAACTACTTCCTGCTGCACTCTAAGACTTAATATGTCAGAATGTGTTGAGATCAGACAGTAGTTCCATCGCTGAGTTGTTATATAATCATTGGCAGAACTGCGGTCTTGTACTCTGTTAATTAGGTTGTGTTCTGGCTGTGTTTGTATTGAAGGATTTAATCTTAAATACTGGAAAGGTGCTGCTTTACATACTTTCATTTAGACTCTACTAATCAATAAATGGGTTGCAACTAAAGATGATCTTCATTTTTTATCAACGACAGCATCTAGGTTTTGTTTTTCCTAATTGATTCACTACTTTTTTTACACATTGTCAAAAATACTATACATTTCTGATAAATTCATAGACTCCAATTTGACATACTAATTTTCTTTTACTGTCAAAACCACAAATACATTTAATTACTATAATTTTTTACCTGATAGCTTTTGTTAAATTTGCTTAATTCATTGATTATTATTTGAATTATCATCTAGCTATGCCGTTTCAATGAGCCCCTTTAGCCCGTTGTAGCTCGTTGCTTTGATATGACTTTGATTTGAGTATAACTGGATGGTGGAACAATGTGTTTTTTTGCCTGGGTTTATCTTGGTGGCATTCGGAAAATTACTGTCAGCAAGAAAAAGTGTAGTTCAGGTTTTTTTAACAAACAGGATCATATTTAGAAAACAAGTTCTCGTAGGATCAATTTTCTGAGCCAACATTTTTTGAAATAATTGTATTTATTTACTGTATTTCATATTGTCCTTCAACAAGAGCTACAGCTAGTGAGCTTAGTTTAACTTTGTCTTTGCCATTTTTTCGCCCAGTTTTTATGCCTACAGAAACAAAAAAAAAGTCAGAAATCATCTCATTGTGGTCCTAACAAGCATCTGTAACAGATCCTGTTTTGTCTCTCGCGGTTGCTTGATGTGTTCAGCAATGGCCGTTTACACAATTGAGGCTATGTAAGCCTCTCATTTAATCTAATGTGTTGTTTGAGTTCTCACCTCCTGCACAGCTGTTGCCGCTTGTCCTCAGCGTTAGTAGCTTCCTAAATGTTCTACAAATGCTTCTGTTTTCCCTGCACGGTGAAGTTTCGCCCTTCACTGATGTGGATGAGATGAGTGCAGCAGCAGCAGGTTGGGGCTTGGCAGGGATGCCCTCTGTTTGCACTGAGTGTTGGCAGATGGAGGGGATTTTTAACCTTTATTTCACAGACTTGCAGAGCCTCACACAAACACTTTAAGTCAGGAACAGGATTCGTACCTGGCAGCCAGAGGCCGACCGGCCATCTGGAGTCGTGGGAGGGTTTTTTCTCCAGGGACAGCAGCGAGTGCAGCAATGTGGATAAGAAAAGATAAAAAGAAAAAAAGCCTGAAGCTGTTCGGCCTGTTTGTTAGTTCTGAAAGCTGGTATCTGTATAGCTGTTGGTATACCAAGCCAGTGCCATGTGAAATTCTTGTTTCTGATTGGCCGCCAGAACTTTACTCCAGATTTATAATTTGTCAACAAGGAACGCAGAATCTCATTATTACCCTACAAAATAATCCAAAGATTACATTTTGTTATTTAGTTGAAGCCCTCGTTTCATTTTCATATAATATAAACAAACCAAACATATTTTTAGATTATAGAAATTGGCAATGGAATAGAATTTAACATACATATAAATGTGAACACATACTGTAAATGTATATAATACAACATCCATACTAAGTTATATTCATACCTTTGAATGAAGCACATTAGAGATACATTATTTCCTTATACCAAGTATAATTAAGCAATAGCATTTTGTTTGAAATGAGTAAAGGCAGCTTCAAAGTGATAAAAGGAGGCAATGGATCCAAGTCAATGTTTCTCAAATTTTTCAATAAAGCACCCCCCTTTGAAATACTTTCAGCCAAGTCCACCGGGAACAGCGCAAAACTTTTTCAATCGAGAAAAAGGACCTATTTAAAGAGATACAACAGCATTAGTGTCAGCAGCAGAACATCATAGTAACAGAAAAACACTTCAATGGTTACAATCTTTAAGAGCCCATAAGTGAATGTATGGCAAAGCAACTCACAAAACTATTTACTAGATTAATGTTTGTCCTTCAACGTTAAAACTGGATTCTCGAGATAGAGATTCCCGGTCGCATTGCATAAACGTTTCTGTAAATGTAGATTGTGTTTTTTGTGTCAGTTGACGGTTCCTCTGCCGTTAGTCGTTGCATTGAAAATGGTTGTTGAATATAAAATGATGTTTATCGAAGTTACATCAACTTTTTTTTATTGAATTGATTATATATTTAAAGATTTATGCTCATAATTTATGAAATGCATAATAAAGTAAGAACTAACGGAGCCTTATATATTACCCTTAGAGAGTGCTATTGCTCCTATTTAAGAAACGTTGATCAAAATAACTTTGGGGCAAATTGTTCAAGATCTTTATTAAATCCACATTAAAGACCAGGCTGATTTCCCAAATGCTCAGATTTGAGAATATGTCAATGACCTTCAAAGCTGATTAAGCAAAGTGTAGGATAAAATCACACCCCTCACCTGCTCAGAGGAATCATCAAACAACATTTTGATCTCTCTTGTTAAGATGCCTGTCCCGGGTATCTTTGGTGGTATTCTTTTTATGGTAAGTCAGATACTCCCAGGTGGCACTTGAACTAGAAGCCCCCGAGTCTGTCCATCACATTTACCTGCTGCACCATACCACCGGCCGTTTATCCCCCCAGCGGACTCCTTGGCCTCAAAAATGTGCCACAGTCACCTGTCACGTAGCCTCTGGCGTGAGGATGATTTGTGCTGACGCGCTCTGCTGCTTCCTCCCTCTCTTTCTCTCTCTCCATCTGTCCCGCTCCTCCTTCCCACAGAGAGGTCACCGTCCTTGCTATTTCAGCCATCTTCTGTTGCCGGCTCAGAAAAATTTAGGACTTTGCGAAGGCACTGTGAGGAACCACAGGTTGATATTGGCTACATCAGCGAAAGAAGATTATGTGTTTGTTGATTTCTGCATCTGCCTTTTGGATAATTGCATCTTTCTTATACTGGATTTCTAAACTCTTCCTCAAGCGTCATGCAGTTATCTAGAAGAGCAAGAGAAGACCAACTGATATCATGACTTAAAGATGCATGAAGACTCAGAAAAAAATGATTTCCCTCGGTTAAACAGAGCTGAGACACTAGCTGTTTAACAAACACTCCAACACATTGTACATGCTAAGGGACATCCTTAAGTGGTTGACTTATCACAACAGCCGGCCAGCGAACCAATCAGAGCAGACTGGGCTCTGGTTTCAGACAGAGGGTGAAAAGAGGTGCTGCAGCACAGGCAGGATGAGAAATATAAAGAGCTTTTTTTTTCAGATGTTTTGGGCAACCAGTGCCTTTATTACAGCGACAGTGTGGAAAGGGGGAGATAGAGGGGAAGAGACACGGAAAAGGGTCCCAGGCTGGATTCAAACCCAGGTCCACCGCATGGGGCCCATGTACGCAAGCCTCCGTACATGGGTTGCAAGCTTGACGGAGCTATACAACTGCCCAAATAAGAAGCTTTAAAAAAATTAGAGCATGTAAACACGTCACAGTAGAGACATGAATAGTTTAGTCCTGAGAAAGAATGATTGTGCGCTTATAAGGGTGTATGAGATGCTTATTAGTTATATTGTGTCTGCAAATCGTAGGTCAAATGATCCTTCCCACATCTATATATAGAAATGTATTTATTAGGATAAACCCCCGGTAGATGCACCTTCTCGTTTTCAAGGGGGTTCCGACAAAACAACGTCTTACGGACATATATGAAAAAAATAAAAGGAAGCAAAGCATCAAAACACCTGTAAGCTAAGTGATCAACGTTTCCTAAGCCTATATCTGCCTGCAGCTATAACTATGGACTACATGTGGACAGTATGCAATAACACAAACATGGGAGCACATGTGTATTCAAACACCCACTGTAGTTTATACAGAAGTGTACGTCTACAACAGCAGAAGGTTAACATTTCTCTCTGAAATTTGATCAGCGAGCTTGAAAAAGTCTCAAGAACCTGAATATTGAGTGCATTACTTATATTTCCATTACTGACAATAGTTTGATATTCATGAAGCTGTAAATATATATGTTCACAACCTGAAGTGTGAAAATCGGGCGTACCGCTCGATAGAAGTGATTACTCAGCCTGTGTGAGAATGTCCCGCCCCTTCATCTTTCTCAACACACACTCCTCCATGAAGGATGAGATGGAAGTTGGTGTGTGTAGACTGGGATCACATACCAACTCCGATGAACCCCGATGGGAAAGACGAGGAGAAGGCAACACTGAGTAAAGGAGTTCCCTTCATCTGAATCATCATTAATAGGGAAAAGCCATGTAAGATTTATGATGTTGGTATAATAGCTGTAAACTTTAAAGCACCTGCAGTTTTATGTCTCAGCTCATTCCAGTTGATGTTTGGCATCTTTAGGAAAGACAAGGTTGTTGGGTTGATGAGAAATGTGATCTTCATTTCAAGGGATAGGTATTCGACAATCATATGGTAGAATAAAACCTACATCGTTCAGCTTTTCTTCACAACTTTTTTGTACTGTTTTGTCCAGGATACTCTACTATTTTAATAGCGCCAGTCGTTAAAAAATGTAATAAATGTAAACTGTAAGTAATAACGTTAACTACCAGCACCTACAATCATTTACTATGACTGTGGCTTTCGGCCAGAATAGGATTTCCTTCCAACGTTTTGACCCTGAACCTCCCTGTCGTCCTGTTGGCGGGTCAACAGTGATAGCCATTCACTGCCTGTACTCTCCTGGCATCCAGCATCTCTCCTCCTGCCAGTTCCAGAGCCATCAAGAGGCTCTTTCCGCTGCCTCCCCCAACCTACGAGCAGCTGTTTTCTTCAACCTACCTGCTATTCCCAGAGTCCTGAGCATCTCCCTCAAAGTTGCGCCAGAAATCCCCTGCAGCCAACTTAAATTGGGAATAGCCAAGTTCTGCCACCCTTTGTCCCTGCATTGATGGACTAGGTCTTAGTACTTGGTGGCTTCCCTCTCCAGGGCCTCTTCGCATCCATCTTCTCTCGAGGCCATCAGCCCAATAAGAATGATCTTATTTGCCTTCTTGGACTATATGACAATCTCAGGTCTCGGGGATGTTTTGATAATTTGGGGAAAGTGTAGTTTTTCCCCCGGTCCTCTTCATCACACAAGACTCAGTTGTGTGCATGAGGTTCTTACAGGTCTCTTAGAGGAGGGTGGTTTCTCCCCAACTCTGGTGAACTGAATGGATGGGTCTTGTCTCACGTATGGTCTGATGCTTTTTATGTTACTCCTGCTCCAAGATCTCAGCCACTGCTCTGAGGACCTTTTCATGACGCCATCTACAGTATATGTCCCCTGGCCAAGTGCAGTCCCGCCAGTGTGTGCACAATGTACCTCTCAGCCCACATTACTTGCACAGTGGGTCTTTCCTCATTCCCCTCTTGTTTTTTGGTGATGGCTTGTAAACTTGTCGGAGAAGTAAATAGATGCGAAAGGGCTCCAGTCTCCAAAGTTTGGGACACGTTGCATAACATAAGATTTTACATTTTCAAATAATTTTGACAATAGAACATAAACAAGCTCCGTGTAGACATATAGATTGTACTTGGATGGACTCAATAAGTCCCATGTAAAAATAAACTCAATTACTATTATAACAATCGTTATCCAACATCAAATGGTGTTGTGTGAAAAAGCTACACTACTACAGTATTTGAGGATCGGACTGATATTGGATTATTATAAGAATATGGTGCCACAATATACTTTATACCATCTTTCATTTAAGGAAAGGGGAATGTTACCATCACTTCTACACTCTTATATGTTTGCTGTGATGATTTATTGCTCAGATGTCTGAAATAGTTTTAAAATTCTCTATGTTCCACCTTAAACTGCGTCAGAGAGCGTCTGACGCACAGAGAACATGAGAGAGGCCCAGAGAGGGCGCGCGCTACCTTCCTCCTTCAGTTTCACCACATCCTGCCAAATGAGAACATTTCCACTCGGCTCTTTGATTTTCCTTTTTTTCATCTTTTCGAAATTCAAGGCCGTTCTGCTCATCTAAAAGCCCAATTTATTCCTCAGTATAAGTTGAAAAGAGACTTTCCCCCATCAGAGCTCTTATTCTCCCTGTGTGAGAGTGGATTTCCTGAGGAGAGTGACGTTTTTTTTTATGAAAGAAAGAAAAATCTCAGCTCGTCAGCTTGATTATGGCGCCTAGGGTTGAGAGCTGGGGTTCTTCCAAAAGCCTACGTTCGTTGAGCTAGTGAGAAACAATGTGCAGAATGGAGAAGTGCATAGGGTAGTCTGATAAATCTTGCATTGTCAGGTGTTTCATCGAAGGTTTATTGTATCTTATGGGATAAATGTGAGGTCAGGGGTGCAGATATTTAAAAGTAAGTCCATCTGGCTCTGCTGGCAGCTCTCTTTTTTCTTCCACAAGGCCCAGAACAAATTGGTCCCAGAGAAAAATGAGTGGTCATCAGGAGAAACTGGCATGTGGCTGAGAATGAATGATGATTTTTTCCCCCCAAACTCAGGAGCTGGATTCTAAAGATCAATTACCTTTTGAGCCAGCAGGCCGAGCACGGACAGAAAAGACCCCGTCAGGGAGTCTGAGCGTTGTGACTGGAATCTGTTCAGGTCAGAGGGCAGAACATGTCTGAAGGATTATAAAAAAAAAGGATCTGGTTGCAGATTTTGCATAGGCCCTCATGCATGAAAAAGGGTCATGGCGTTGTTAATCTTTGACTGTTTGACCTGAACACTGCTGGTCCTCTGTGAGTGGACGTATTGAACATGTCGGGATGCTGTGACACGTTTTACATGCTGCCTAAAGAACCAGCAGTCAATTCATGAATGCTTCACTTTTTCTCTTAAAGGGGCCCCGTGTTGCTTTTTGGAGTTTCCCATTTCCTGTAGTGTTTTGTATAGGTTTTGGATTTACTTCCGTATCATAGTGACACATCTCTTAGCAGTTGACTACTCACAACAGAGCTTGCCACCGAACCTTTCAGAGCAGACTTTGCTCTGGTTTTAGACAGAAGGTGAAGAGGTGCTACAGCAGAGGCAGTTTGAGAAAAACAACAACTTTAGGAACATTAAAGTATATAAACATATCAGAGAAGTGGCACAACATATAAATATGAACCAAAATAACATGTCTTCTATAAACACTTTATCTTTCATTGCAGAAAAATACAAGATGTACATTTCTGATGCAGCAATTCCATGACATTCTGAATTACAACTTCTACTTGTAATGAAGCAGTTTTGGGCATGGTAATTTACTAAAGTAAGGAACTGAGGGAGTATTTCATAGTGCTATCAGCAGAAACTAAATCAGCAGAAAATACAGTAAGGAAAGAACGTTTCCCATTGATGGAAAAACAATTAAAATCAGTGACCAACTGTGTCATAACCCTGCACCGATCTGCTGTAAGGCTTTGAATTAGTGTATCAGCGTCACGCTATACATCTTTGGGGGATCATGATCACAAAGAACAAAAAGGGTGGTTGTCTTATCCTTTGAGAAAAGTCAAGAAAATGAAGTCCTGCATTAAACTGAAATAGAAGTATTGGCAGGAAAATGTTTAAAGCACCAAAAGAGTAAAAAAAGTGCCTTTAACCTAAGAAGAAACACCCATATATTGTTTGAGTGATGAATAGAACTTCTGAAGCTCCTCAGTCACTGGAGAATCACACTTCAGCTTTATCTTATTCTTTTTAAGCATCTGAAATAGTAAGTCGGCATGACAGTCAAAACAGTTAGAAAAAATGATCTGAGATAAGCTGCTGTTGTTGCCGTCAAATAAAGAGTTTCTGTTGATAAATGCATTAGCCAGTCAGCAGTGTTTAAAGTTTGTCGTACTGAACTTTGGACCTCCTCAAAACTTTTCTCTTTCATTCTGCCTTATTAGTTTTCACTGGAGGGTTTTTAATTTATGGAAGTCTATGTGGGAGGTTTTCAATATTCTGAAACTAGCTTTCTGCATACAAAACGGTTCAGGATATTTATGTTGTGTTTGCGGTGGACTTTTATTGATTTTCTCTCAGAGTCTGAGGGAGAGTTTTTGGCCTGGTTGTAGGCTGCAGGAACAGAGACCAATATGACTCGGGTAACTCTGCCTGACAATTGTTTACATTTTTCACATAACTTGTCTGTTGTGCCTCCAGGCACCTGCCGCGCTGCTAAAACCTCCTCGCCGGGGGCAAAATATCCAATAGCCGCTCTGTCAGTCAGCATCTGCCGGATAACTCGAGATATTACAGCTCTCTGCCGGCTGTCTTTCTGAGAGAGATTTCTGTTTGTTGACAGGCTGTGGACGGAGCCGTGCTTCTGCTCTGTGTTTACTGCGTTCCTGCAGGGAGGACTTGTCTCGCCTTGTTCTGAACCTGCGCTCCGCCTTTCAACCTCCATTCATTCGCTGACAAACGTGCAGTTGACATTTAACACTTTGAAAGAACCTTAAAAGATAAATAAATCTTAAAGTAATTTTATTATAAAAGTCATACATTTATGAGAATATAAATTACATTTGAAGAATAACCATAATATTAAAACACACATTTGGATATTTTTTAGAATATTATTATCATTTTAGCTGAAAATTCATGTTGCCATGGGAAATTTTCCCTTAAATGTCTCCTATTATGCTTTATTTGAACAATATATTGTAGGCCAATATCTATACAAAACATGTCTGAAGTGTTTTGCTGAAAATACCAAACAGATCACCCATTGTAGCATGCTTCATACCCCTCTATCTCAGCCATGTTCCTGAAGTGCTGATTCTGTGACTGCCGCTTTAAATTTGAGGTGACCTGAAGCTGCCGTGACTAAACCCCATATTATGTTCCAAACCACATCCAGCATTATTTCTGAAACACTTCTCAGTGTTTACCACTAAAACAGAGACATTATATGTATTATATACAACAACTCTGAGTCCCTCCTGCAGACATCCTGCTGAATACACAGACACACAGAGGTGCTGCGGAGGGGATTCAGATTGCGACTGTATATGGGGGACGATAGGTTGGGACGTGTCACGTGGGCGGGACGTTGCCAGGAGTCCAATGTAAAGCCAGCCCACATTTTGGTTATGACGTCGTAACCAAAGCTAATCTGGATCAGCTCGTTTGTACCCCCGTTTTTAGAGATGTGGGTAAGGAGGAAAAGAGAGAGGGTTGTATTTTCTGTCACTTCGTGAGTCTATTTACACACCGGGGACAAATATTTATGTATAAAAGACATCAAAAAGTGCATTTTGCAAAATAGGGGACCTTTAAAACATTTTGACTCTTTTATCAGATTATACTGCGGCATTGTTCCTTAAATATACTTTTTGTTATCATTACAAAAACATAGAGAAAAATACAAATCGAAACAATGATGATCGTAGAATATATTGTAAAAAAGTGCTAAATGCATCTTTGATTTCAGACTTTTCTTCAAATACCTAAAAAAAACAACATAATCTATATAGAAAATCTTCATGTATCTCAATGAAAATACTTTTAGATTTTCACAGTTTCTGAAGGTTGATATTGTGTTTGAACTCAGCTGCAAGTCAGAGTTTTAAAAACCCTCACTGTTGTGTTCAAAGACACTCTTGCAGGAGTTGGGAGTCAGTTGTCTGACAGCAAGACTTGCAGTGCTCCAATATGAATTCACACCTTTATTCTCATCATCACTTGCTTATTCTTTGTTTTTTTTAAGTGTTTTTCCTACATATAAAGCTATTTTTTCAAAACACCCTTTTTCCCCCTTTGCATGAGTGTTTTTCACTTTAATGTTGGATGAAATGTGTTATGTGATGGTGGAGTAACTGCCATGCCCCCCTGAAACAATCAGCCTGTTAGAGATGTTGTCCGTGGCATATGTACGTATGTTGTGATCCCTCACTGGTGCATACGTCCCTTAATGTCGGCCCCTGAAATGCACAGGAATGCCACTTTTCATGACTGTGGCCGCTCTTCCCCCAACTGTCCTCACTGAAGCATTTTGAGCATGTGTGTCACACAGCGAGCTCCACCACTCAGAGCTACACTGCAGCTGTCTGCTCCACAACAAGTGGAGAGACAATAGAAGTGTCATCTTTGAATAGATTTGTTTGCTGAACCACATTTGAAAGGCAAACAATTTACACTAATATCGTATCAAGTAAAACATAAAAAATAAGTTGTGAAGCTAAAACTACCTCATCTGTCTGTTTATCAATGATTTGGTTTATTGTGTTACAGACATTCAACACTAAGGAAGTAGGAAGTAATGTACTGGCAAGTGGGGATGAACTATTTATATTTTTATCACATTAATTACAACATCATCATTGCGTTACCTGTGGTTCATAAATTAGTAAACTGATTTTAAGAGGATAAACCGGGGACAAGAATTTATTTTGAATTTCATAGTTGTATTGCTTTTAAAATTGTGAAATGTGAGTTTTTAATTGATATAAGTTTGGTTTATATACATAAAAAATTGTAGGTTTCTTGTTGGAATGACAGAAAATGTTAGTGTTTGAGCATACGGTGATATTGTATTTCTTTTCTCTCTTTTTACTTGACGTCAACAGTTTGTGTTTGTCCCTTTTGATGACAATGCCCTCTATTTGTTTTATTTTGTTAAAGAGATGAACCACTTACTTTGTAGCAGACACCACATATGGACCACAGTTCTAACCACTGAGCTATCCAGCGCCCCAAAATGTCCCTCTCTACCAAGCCATCTCCATAAATGGGCAGAGTAATGTCCATATAGAGTAATGCATGGGTGCCACCTTGTCCAAATACTTTTGGCCATGAAGTGTGGAAGACACAGAATAATACTTTCCAGGAAGGAAAGGTAATGATGCCAAAAACAAGCAGATCTTAAAATGTGCCTTGTACTCTATATTCTTTTTTGTTGCAGAGATCTAACACGAGTTGACAAGGGTGAGGTTGTCATCTTTGATTTCATTTTCATGTTGTCTCTCTCTGGAGTGCCTCGGTACTCCTGGAGGGCTACTTTTGCTTTTATGCTTGACAGATGTTTCCTTGGCTGCTTATATGTTTTATGATGCTGCCGCGTTCTTACAGCACACTTCCCTAAATTCACGCTGCTCCAGCTCCAAAGGAAAATGCAAAGACAAACCATGTTGTGATTTCTTTTCATCCGTCAGAAGCAGCAGTGAGTGCTCAGATAATGAGATGGATGAAGGACACAGTTTTTTAAAAATAGTTGCAACATTACAAAATAGCAATTTGCTATCAGCACCGATGCTTTACATACACAAGTGGCGAGAGACTGGATGAATTTGAATAGTGAGTTTAAATATTAGATTTTTCCCACTTGAGAACTAGATTGTCGATCATTCCAACTTTAATGAATGCATATTAATGAGCTATCTTGAAATGTTTACAAAATTAATAAATAAGATTTGGATCCATTCCCAAATGTAACGAGTTCTTCCTGGCCCATCCTATACATGTCCACCAAGGTTAATTAAAATCAGGCTAGCAGTTTTTCTGTTCTCTTGCCAGGAAAAAAACAATTTTGGCAGAAGTACATTTTTCTTGGTTTTGGTACTTTGTTGTCCTAAAGGAGGAGATTTACACAAAATGGAAATTAACCTCTTGCACGGCTGTTTAGGTCAACACTTCCTGAAAATCATTGTTGGTGACAAAGTGTGTGTTACTGGAAGAAAAGTCGGTATGGGAAACATTTATCTCATGTTTTAAGTGTTCACTTTGAACATGGTGTTAAAAATGACAGCAGGGCTCAGATGATGTTTCTAGATGTCAGTAATGACCTCTGACCTATTCCTATATAACTGTATGAGTGATGAATGGAATGGCATTGTTCTAAGCAAATGGCATCCAATGGATTACAGTTACAATAGGTGTGTTTATTAGCATAATCCAGGGTGGATATTATAGTCTGTGTATAACATGAATGCTTTTATTTCTGTCCTCTTCTATAACAATTCTTCATATTTGATAAGATGATCATCTGTTAAAATGCAGTGGAATAGAAAACACAAGCCAATATTTTAAACATATGACTTTCCGTCGCTGCTACAGCCTTTATTGAAATCGGACTTTAAATAATTTTCCTCTCTCCTCCTTTTTCTTTCCCTGTGGCAGAAACAAACATTTGAGTCAAAAAGGATAAATACAGTACGGCACATTGGCAATTTCCTTTATGAGGCCACAAATAGTTGGCTTGCAGTATCATGTTTGCTGCGATGTAGGCCGCGCCAGCAGCATCTGATTCATAGTGTGTGCCTTCCTGCCACTGTCGCCTTCTCAACGCCTTCAGGAATGATTTACTCCAATGGTGTAATCCACTTTTTATGTCAACATGTACTTTTCATTATTTACACATAAACATTTGGACAAAGCAGGCAAAGTAACTCCACGCCTGGTGACTTTAATCCCCCCCCCAGATATTCGGTTACAAAGTGAAAGTTAAAATAGCTGCCTGCGTTTACTCATGGCGCCTGGCTGCAGCTGTTTATTTTTTGCCAGTCCCTGGAAAGTCTTTGCCACCAAAATAATCTTGGTTGGAGGCAGAGGGACAGTCAGTGGAGTCATCACGGAGCTTTACTAAATACGGAACGGGATGTCATAGGGCACCTGCTCAAGCCAGCAGCAGCACCGGCAGCGGGAGGACAGCTTCAGCTAACAGCAAAGCACACATGAAAAAAAAATGTGGAAAGAATAGATGCACAACAATCCAACCGCCAAACTCCCATTGTAAACTTTACTGTTAACAGCAGTATAACATTACAAACCTACATAAAGTGTAAAAGTAATTTCAGTACCACAGAGTCTGCAATCCAAAATCTCATCTCTTTAACAATTACCTCACATCGCCCCTGTCCCATATAAGTCACACACCCCGTCTCCCATGTCTTTCTCCTCTGCTGCGTCTAATATTCATCAATTTGTTTCTGTCTTGAGGTAAAAATATCCCTCCCACCTTTTTATCCTAAGCTCTTCATTTCCTCAGAAAGCACTTTTGTACTGTACACCGCTTTCTCGAAGGTCACAGGAGTATTCTGTTTCACCTATTGCCAGGACACAATGGCGGTGGCTCTGACACACCTTCCTAATATTGATTGGATTCAAAGAGAGTGGTACAGACATTTCAAAGTGTAGCAGTGCACTTATTTTCCCGGAATATTATTTTAAAACTTAGCTTCTGGGTCTTTTTGCCTTAAACTGCATTTTGAGACATTTCGTGGCCACTATGGGCCAGCATTCCTACTCAAAATGATACAAAAAAATGCTGTGAATTATGTGCGGATTGAAACTCAGCAATGGCGAGAGGAGAATGCATATATCTATTGGTATATAGAAATGATTGGATTATTTATAGTAGATTATCAGTGTGTTATTTGACCAGATTCGCTTTCGACACGGGTGGAAGAACATTTACCAATTTGTGACTTTGGTGATGAAAGGACATGGGCTTCTCAAGTGTGACCCCAAGGCATTGCATTTTGGTAACAATTGCATCAGGGGTCATCTTAGTTGTTAAAATCAGACCAAAACAGAAGTTGAGAAGTGATCAAATTAATATCCTCTGAAAAAAAGTAACTGATAGACGTATGATTAAAGATAGACCACACAGAATGTCCTCCTTTTGAAAATGTTCAAATGCAAGGGCTGTAGTAGTGCCTATGAAGAGTTAACATCTGATTCTGTGTATAGAAAACTTGTAACAGAAAATATGAAGCAAAGCATAAGGCTCAATTGCTACTTCCACTACTTTGTACTTTCCGCTGATGCTTGATGTTTGTCTCAAGTATGTCGAAGGTACAAGAAAGCAGAATGAAAGGCCATTGCTGCTAAAAATGCACAGAATTAATTGACATTTACAGGCAATTTAAAGATTCATGGACAGACTGGTGTATCCCCCTGTCTTCTCTCTGATTTAGGATTCTCTTTATTGCTCAGGAATTGCATGTTAAGGTTGGACTTTCAGTGTGGGTATTTCGCCGACTTGTTTCTACTAACTGAAGCTGAGAGGGGAAGGACTCCAACTGAGCAACCACTGACAAAAGCCATGAATATATCATGATTTTCATAGCTTAATGTTTTATATCAGTAAGGTGTTGTTTATGGTATGTAACAAACTAAATTGGACTTTTTAAACACTTGGGTGATGAGGTTTTGTTCAAGCTGCATGCATTTGCAAATTAAAGGAAAACGTAAGCATTACATTTTAAGGATTAGGGGTGACTTAATATTACTGTAGACTTTGTTGGGTAATTGTATAAATTATATGATGGCTAAAGCAGGTTTACATTTTTAAAGAAAATTCTTGTTAGATTTTTACTGAAATATCAAGAAATACTTGGCATATACTGTAGAACTTGGAAATAAATCTGTATATTGTTTAATCATCAGCGGAAAATAGTCCCTGACAAAGGCACTATTTCCTCTAGTTACCATAATTTCCGGACTATAAGCCGCTACTTTTTCCCCATGCTTTGAACCTCGCGGCTTATACAATGACGCGGCTAATTTATGGATTTTTCCCGCTTTCACAAGCTTCATGCCGGCAAAATGGGATTTTGAAAAAAAATAGATAAAAAACTGAGCACCGTCACATAATGTGACGTAAATCGAGCGTGCTCAAACTTCCCATCATTCTGATTACGGTAGTCATTTTGTCACCCTCATCATGGCAAAGACACGGAGAAATGCATATGATGCAGCTTTCAAGTTGAAGGCTATCGATCTGGCAGTTGGAAAAGGAAATACCGGTAGGCACCTGCGGCTTATAGACATGTGCGGCTTATTTATGTACAAAATACCTATTTTTTTTTAATTCTGTGGGTACGGCTTATATTCAGGTGCGCTTAATAGTCCGGAAATTACGGTAATTTAATAAAAAACAACAGTTTTATTTCTGAACATATTATAGAAACTAAGCTATACATTTGTGGGTTTAAAAAAAAAAGATTTTTGCTACCTGTTCATTAAAAGTGGGCTTGAAGCTGAGAAAGGAAAGTCAGAAAGAGACAGACTGACAAATAGTTGTTTTTTAAACCTTACAATTCGGGTGACTGTTTTAACTTTGTGTGGTTTGAGTAACATTTGGCAGGATTTGTCACCATGGAAACGAAGTGTTAGATTTGTCAGCAGGTCTTTATGAAATATGCTGGTTCTCTTGGGGCACAGCGCCTGAAGGAGCCCTAAAGGTTCCTCTATAAGCTCTTGAACTTCTCTGACAAGTAAAAAGTGACGAGTGCAAATTGCTCTCTGTAGGGTATTGATTGGAGGCAGTGACCTTTGTAGAGTTAACCCCTTCCTTAGGTGATTGGACTGTTGCAGACAGTCAATTTCCTCCACAAGCCTTTTGGGCTTGCTACACAGGAAGTCAACAAGTCAGTCATTCCGAACGCTGATTTATCCGCCTCGACCAAAATTGCTGAAAATTATACACACTCCCACACATACACACTGAAGGTAAATACACATGTGGTTGTCTGCAGGTCATTAAAAAAAGTACCACCATCAAGAACCATTCATCTTCAGTTCTTCAGCCATAGCCATAGCATAGTAT
The DNA here is from genome assembly GCF_036324505.1 of Eleginops maclovinus. Classification (NCBI taxonomy): domain Eukaryota; kingdom Metazoa; phylum Chordata; class Actinopteri; order Perciformes; family Eleginopidae; genus Eleginops; species Eleginops maclovinus. Next base: position 7,253,365 of record NC_086360.1, on the reverse strand, counting down.
AGCTATAGCCACACTATCAGCTTCTTTTGAGTTAAGAATTGATAAAAAATGTAATCTCAAATCCTAAACTTTATTTACTCAGCTACTTCAGAAGTACTGCCAATTCCTACAAGCTTTAAACTGTTGTAAATACCTGCATAATGAAGGGGAGTGTTTCCAATCAAATGCCTCGGGAGTTCCTATGATAGCAGCGTACTGTAGTGCCAGTGAAACACCTACAGCAAGAGTTTAGAGAGCTATGGTTAAAATAGAGTCTTGAGACAAAGCTGCTCCTGAGGCAGGAATTATGCCATTGGTTGAGCAAACCTTAAGTGAGTTTGAAAGAAGCTCAGGAATAAACTGAAATATAAATATAAATGGAATTAGCTTCAGCTGTAGTATCATATGAGGAGATGGGGATCATTCCTCAAATCCTTTTGGGATAGGCCAGTGGTGTAGCATTAAATCAAAAGTGAACCAAAAGGTCTTTACCCTTGAAATTTTCAACATACCCATTTTTCCCTCTGCAGGAGAAATAAAAACACTGCCAACGCCATTTCTTGCTTATTGATGTGGGGTCAGCACTTATAGGCGTAGCTTGATTGCCTATAAGAAAGTTTTTACAGTGTTGGAGCCTAGGGTCCTACAAAAGAGGCTTTACACCATAATGGAAATGGACGATTTAAATCAATTCAAATTTTAATTGTCGGAGAGACTCCCTCTGGAGGGAACTTTATATACTGTATATCTTTACCCAGGGTTTGCCGCAGCACTTTACAGCTTAGGTGGGTGCCTAAGCAACGCACGCCTGCCGCCTTAACTAAGGTCTTCCAAAAAAATAAAATAATAGTGATATTCGCCGTGTTACTCTGTCCTGTTTTCTCTCATTCCAAACCGTAACTAACGCCATCCTCCCTTCTCTGCAGAACGCATTTAAAAATAAATAAATAATAAAAACCGTGTCATGAATTGGAAAAACCAAAAATTGCGGGCTTCTTCATGCGACGAAGCAGGCCTACCTCACCCTGCGCGCCTTCTTTCTCTCTCTCTCTCTCTCTCTCTCCCTCACTCTCTCAACCCCCCATCCGTCCGTCAGGCGGCAGCGCCCCCCCCCCCCAGACAGCCCACCACCTTAACTGACACATTTTCTGCGGGAAACCCTGCTTTACCTATATATACATACATACAGTGGGGCAAAAAAGTATTTAGTCAGCCACCAATTGTGCAAGTTCTCCCATTTAAAAAGATGAGAGAGGCCTGTAATTTTGATCATAGGTATACCTCAACTATGAGAGACAAAATGAGAAAAAAAATCCAGGAAATCACATTGTAGGATTTTTAAAGAATTAATTGGTAAATTCCTCTGTAAAATAAGTATTTGGTCACCTACAAACAAGCAAGATTTCTGGCTCTCACAGACCTGTAACTTCTTCTTTAAGAGGCTCCTCTGTCCTCCACTCGTTACCTGTATTAATGGCACCTTTTTGAACTCGTTATCAGTATAAAAGACACCTGTCCACAACCTCAAACAGTCATACTCCAAACTCCACTCTGGCCAAGACCAAAGAGCTGTCAAAGGAGACCAGAGACAAAATTGTAGACCTGCACCAGGCTGGGAAAACTGAATCTGCAATAGGTAAGCAGCTTGGTGTGAAGAAATCAACTGTGGGAGCAATTATTAGAAAATGGAAGACATACAAGACCACTGCTAATCTCCCTCGATCTCGGGCTCAACGCAAGATCTCACCCCGTGGGGTCAAAATGATCACAAGAACGGTGAGCAAAAATCCCAGAACCACACGGGGGGACCTAGTGAATGACCTGCAGAGAGCTGGGACCAAAGTAACAGAGGCTACCATCAGTAACACACTACGCCGCCAGGGACTTAAATCCTGCAGTTCCAGACGTGTCCCCCTGCTTAAGCCAGTACATGTCCAGGCCCGTCTGAAGTTTGCTAGAGGGCATTTGGATGATCAAGAAGAGGATTGGGAGAATGTCATATGGTCAGATGAAACCAAAATAGAACTTTTTGGTAAAAACTCAACTCATCGTGTTTGGAGGAGAAAGAATGCAGAGTTGCATCCAAAGAACACCATACCTACTGTGAAGCATGGGGGTGGAAACATCATGCTTTGGGGCTGTTTTTCTGCAAAGGGACCAGGACGACTGATCCGTGTAAAGGAAAGAATGAATGGGGCCATGTATCGTGAGATTTTGAGTGAAAACCTCCTTCCATCAGCAAGGGCATTGAAGATGAAGCGTGGCTGGGTCTTTCAGCATGACAATGATCCCAAACACACCGCCAGGGCAACGAAGGAGTGGCTTCGTAAGAAGCATTTCAAGGTCCTGGAGTTGCCTAGCCAGTCTCTAGATCTCAACCCCATAGAAAATCTTTGGAGGGAGTTGAAAGTCTGTGTTGCCCAGCAACAGCCCCAAAACATCACTGCTTTAGAGGAGATCTGCATGGAGGAATGGGCCAAAATACCAGCAACAGTGTGTGGAAACCTTGTGAAGACTTACAGAAAACGTTTGACCTCTGTCATTGCCAACAAAGGGTATATAACAAAGTATTGAGATGAACTTTTGTTATTGACCAAATACTTATTTTCCACAATCATTTGAAAATAAATTCTTTAAAAATCCTACAATGTGATTTTCTGGATTTTTTTTCTCATTTTGTCTCTCATAGTTGAAGTGTACCTATGATAAAAATTACAGGCCTCTCTCATCTTTTTAAATGGGAGAACTTGCACAATTGGTGGCTGACTAAATACTTTTTTGCCCCACTGTATATATATAGGTAAAGATATACACTATATAAAGTTCCCTCCAAAGAGAGTCTCTCCGACAATTATCTTTATAACACATCTGTCAATTTTTTTGTTAAAGGTGTATCCCGCTTTAGAGTCTGTAGAGTTCATATTTCATGTTTATCTTCGTTGCTGTTGTATCAAGTGTTATCAAACTCATCTTCTTTCTGATGCCCTCCCTCTCCACCAGACTCCAAAGTGGCATTACGGTTCAGAAACACTACAGAAATTACGGGCAGTCATGCCTCGTCCTCGTCATAATTGCAGCTGTCAGATATGTTTCACGATGTCTTCTGCCAAATAATTACCCTGCCGCTGTGCTCACTGAGGGGATAGAAAGTACATGGCAGACTGCTTCTTGGCTCCTGATTCTTAGCCAAGTCATTCAATGCAGCGGCAGTTTGTTGGCCGGCGTACCTCCATAAAGACTTTTGGAGCCGGGTCTTTCAACTGTAAAGGCTGGAAGTACAGTGTCTGGGATAAAAACTTACAGAGGACCTACTTTTCACTGTATTTCCAGAAGAAGCCACACCTTTTTTAGCCTGTGAGGTGTGCTTTTATGTCATCACATGCTCATAAATCCATATACAGTATCTTTCATATCTTTATTCTGACAGCTAGATATCAGTGCATACTGTAGTATGTTACATTTACAATAAAAACAAGGGAGTGGATGTAGAAACATTGAAACACACGCCAATATACTGTATGCAATGCTCAATCAGATGTGTTATAGCCTGAATGCTAATGCTTTTACTAATATAAATGATTTTGAAAATCTAGTGAAGCCTTACAGACATGATGAGACATTTTCAGGAGAAGACTTTGCTCTGTCATAAGTTATCATGCTTTACAAAATGATACAATTTAAACTAATATCTGTCTGCAGCACTAAAGTTGTAAAGGTGTAGGATACTACATGCATGATTTCTAAAAACAACGTAAGGTTTAAATCTTTGGTTTATTTGCACATGCAAATCTGCAGACTTGGAAAAAATAGGAAATACTACTTGTGCATTGAACTACAAGGGATATAAGTGGGGAAATATTTCCAAAACAGTTACAATCCATCCAAAAAATGTAAAAATGATAAAGATCAAATCTTTAAGCACACACAGGACCCCTGTGGTGACAGAAAAGTCACATCCAGACTCCACAAAGATAAAAAGATTCACAAAGAACAAAAAGAAATAGAGAATGATTTTTGGAAATTGAAATAAAAGTTTGAAGGAAGGAGAAGTTTAAATGCTGGTCTGGGGATTTTAAGGAGCAGCTTTAAAGTAAGAGAACCATCTAAACAGACAAATGTAATGTAAATGTAAATGCAAACATCACAACTTCAGGGGTCTTTCTTAGAGAAACATCCTGATTTAAAAACTCCTTGCATAAGTCTGTTTCTTACTTCAGACCTGCAGATCTTTTTAATAATAGAGCATCAGATGAATCTGTAGCTTTTATTCTTCGTCTTTTTTTTGTAGATGAAATGAGACCAGATGAGATAAGACGAGAGGAGATGAGAAGATGATATCAGATCAGATAAACTATTATTGATCCCTGAGGGGAAACTAGGTCATTACAACAGCAAGGAACAGAGGTGTGGCTCGGAGAGCAAAGTCAATAAATAGATAGAAATGAAAAAAGCAAATGGTAAGATATGTATCTGTCTACTTCAGTGTGTTTCCATAATGTCTAGAATTGTATCTTGGGTTCAGGTTTTGACACATTTACAGGCTTTGCCTGAATCACATGTAGCAACCTAAAGTCGTTTAAGTGGATATCCACCCTTGAGTCAGAACCTGGGGCTACTAGACAGAAAGTAAATAATGCAAGAAATGGAAGATTTCACAACTGCTGCATAAATACATTTAATGTGGGTTTTAAGTACTAAGGAGAAACACAACTTTTTTACACAAAAAGCTGTTTGCATGTGGTTTGCTAAGTGACAAAAAAAGGGTATGTGTTTTAGGGTTGGATGACAAACTTAGATTATTTTATTCTAACCCACTCCCCAGGCAGCACACCACTACTCAGCTTGGTGTTGGTAACATCATGTTTTGTAGAAGAAGGTTGTGAGCAGGGGTGCAGGGTGTTTTGAGAATCTTTGTGTTTGTGTATGTGTGCGTGTGCAAGGGAGGTAGGTAGGGGGTACGATGCGTTACAACTCTAGAAATAAAAAGAAAATTGTAGAGGAACCCTCCCCAAAAGAAGGATCCAGCCTGGGTCTGAGCTGTTAAGCACAAACTCAATTATGGAGTGGGGAGAAGCGAGATTGGATTACACACACAAACACAATAGCACACAAACACATCTATACTTTCACACTTAGCTTTTTCACTAGTAGCCGAGCTCCACTTATCCTGATCAAGGCACTAATAGCACACTAGGGTGTATGTTAGTGAGTGCATGTGTGTTTCTTTGTCCTGAAATTAACTTCTGTGAATGGTTAAGCCTTCTGTCATGGCCTGGCCCTTGGCCATAACAAAAGGCTGTGAAAAAGAACACAAGATAAAGAAATGTATTATTTATGATAAACTAAACAACAATAACTACCAATATGAGGTTTGTAAATCAGTGTTATCAGTAGTGTAGGTGTGGGTGTGTGAGTATGGTGTAGTGCAAAGTGTTGTATGCCGAACAAAGATGAATAACTAACAAAAACATAGGGTAGCTGCTCTTCAGAAAGACAGCAGTCAGGCAGAGAGCGGGCCACACACTGGCTCGGGCCTTTTAATCTTCAGGTGTGCAGCAACAGGTGCCCTCAATCAGTGCTGCCAAACAGGGAAGAACAATGTCTGGGTTGTCATCCCAAATTAGTGATATCACCTCCTTTTCAATAACAGAGTAATGTTGTTGGTAACTGTTACATTTCTTTGAGAAGAAACTGACTAGTCTCATCATCAGTCTGCAACCACACACAAACACACACACACACACACACACACACACACACACACACACACACACACACACACACACACACACACACACACACACACACACACACACACACACACACACACACACACACTCACTCTCACACTCACACTCACACACACCGTTTGTTTTGTGGTTTGAAATGTAAAAAGGTATTGTGGTAATGCTGAGCATGTGTAATTAATCCTTTTTAGTGTTTTTTTTTGTGAAGACTTTTGGCCTCTCCATCTGTCTGTTGGTATGTTTCTTTTTCTTACCTCAGTGCCGGTGACAGTTGAATGTATATTAAATATGACCGGAGCTCCTGTATGTGGCCAGCAACACACTTCTAGTAGTACAGGAGCTGACTTTAGAACAATTAACTTGGAACAATGAAGTGATTATTAATAATATAACCAGCAGTAAAGGCTGAAGTTCAACTTTGGTGAACGTTGACACAAACATTAGCACTGTTGTCAAATAACTGCCGTTTTTCGCTGTGCTAATCTCAAGGGAAGGGACACTCAGAGAGTCCAATATGGAGGGGGCTCTAATAATAGCTTGTTATCAATGTTTCACCTTCTCTTCGAGACTATAAAGGATTAAAAATAATTTTAAAACGTTTTTTTAGTCGTGAGACAGTTCTATGCCAACTCACCGTTTGAAGAGGTAAACTTTAGTGACTTTGCTAATATGCTAGTTAGCCCATCAGATTTGTTTTTGTGTGACTTTTTTGGGGCAAGGACACAGGGAGGAACTTAACTGTGGAACTTTCTTGTGTGAACACATCATAACAAGTAATATATAAATTAAAATCCCTTGCCAATGAATAGAGAATTATGAATCTAGTAGTAAAAATACAAGTAATGTCAGTAAAAAAGTACATATATTTTTTTCAGAATATACAGTCTAGGATAAGATCCCAATATAATTACTTACATTGTCATTAAAAATGTAATCCATATTGCCTAACAAGTATAAATAACTACAGTGACAATATAATGCTTATACAGTATAATGTTTTATAACACAGACGTTTCCTTGATAATTACCAATACTTTAAAGCCTATAACATTTGACCTATTTTACAGCAAGAAGTATTGCAATAAACCAACAAAATATTTATACACATATAAGATTACTTGTCAGTAATCAAGTGCCTCTTAAATAATTTCTTTCAGGTCCCGCTTAGACATATTCTATAAATAATGCAACAACATCGTTATTGTGAATTCATTTTACGGAGACTTTTCTGCAGTAAATATCGGATATAGTGATTTGCAGCAAGTATTTGATCATTTTATTTAGAAAATAAACAAGTTAGATATTTAATGGCTGATTTGTGTAAAGTGGAACAGAAACATGGCAGGCTTTAACTCCCGTATTCTTGGCTTCTTATAAATAAGCAGTATCACATTTACATTGTGTCTGTATGCAGATAGATGGACAGATGGAGAGATGGACAGATCGACAAAAAGATAGTTGGACAGATAAAGGCAGTAGATGAAGATGTACAGTAAAGCAGAAAACAAAAAGGATGAAAGCAAAAGAGAGTTTCTGTTTGAATGCTTGGCTTGGTACTTTCATCTCTGTGTGAGTTTACTGACCCGCAAGGAGTGTGTGTGTGTGTGTGTGTGTGTGTGTGTGTGTGTGTGTGTGTGTGTGTGTGTGTGTGTGTGTGTGTGTGTGTGTGTGTGTGTGTGTGTGTGTGTGTGTGTGTGTGTGTGTGTGTGTGTGTGTGTGTGTGTGTGTGTGTGTGTGTGTGTGTGTGTGTGTGTGTGTGTGTGTATTTCCTTTAGCTGCACAGCTATTGCGTTCACAGTGAGGGTTGGCCACCCTCAGCTTAACTCTGCTCTAATTGCCTTCTCCTGCTCTGCACACTCGCACACACACTTATACTAAATGGCATATGTTATTTTTGTTGTGTAGCTAAGAGGGGTAAAGGGCCGGGTGCTTAACTGGAGGACCATACTAACACACACACATGCACATATGCACACACAGCTGCTGCTCTTCTCATTCAGACAGCAGTATGCCTTCTTTCCTGTGTCAGTTTCCCTTTGGCCACTAAAGCTGTCATGGAGCTGCCCCTCTGGTAATCCATAGCCTACATCCTCATTTGTGTGCATGATGGGTGGCAGGTCTTTCTAGTAGTTTCACGCCCATAAAGAGTGATGTGCAAACTTTCCGCAACTCTTTTACGAGCCATATATTTATTTTTTATCATCTACTACTTCTGGAACTCGCTCATATTTCTGGGAGCAGATGCAGCTGCTGAGGAAGTTTATTTTCTGAAGCTTGCTAAACTACTGGCACACTTTTACACCCTGAAAATAACGTTTTGCTATGTTTACTACCTGCAAAGATGTCAAAAGAGCAGATAACTTGGCTGAAAGACAGTATTTCTTGTTCTAACAGAGCCCTTCAAATCATAGTTACATGTTCATGTTAAGCCTGTTCTGTACACTAAACACCTCTTCACCTCATCATTAACAAAGGTGGGGATAAAAAGAGAAACCAAAACGAAAGTTTCAAATATTAAATGTGTGTAATTATTGGAGGCACATGATACATAGGTAGGCCTAATTCCATTCCGACCCATTCACCTTCCAGTCTGTGACAGAGTGAACTCTGTCTTCAGGCACACTCAGAGGTGTAGGGGTGTTAATGCATTTGCAAACAATTGGAGGACCATTCAAGTTCTCTATCATGGTTTGTACAGTTTACACAGGAATATTTTTTGACAGTGTGTTCATTACAGATACAAACAGTGTTGCACATGATCAGTGAGGGCAGCTGGTTGATTCAGGAATGATGTTGCAGGGGGTTTAAGCACCTCTTTTCAACCTCTGTCGTAAACCAGAGCCCAGTCTGCCCTGATTGTTTAGCTGGTTGGCTCTGTTGGGATTGGTCAACTGCTTAGAGATGTCCTGGCCCTTAGCCAATCATGTACAATTTGGTGGCGCACTGGCCAATACTGCGAAACTCCCTCTAAGGAAAACGTTGGGATTTTAACCTTTGCAGACCATTTACATCCACTCAAACCTATTCATCACATTACAGGAAAGGGAAAGCCCAAAAAGCAAAAAAGGGCCTCTACTAATTCCCACTCCCCACTAATTGGTTAGAAACGTCATTAAATGTGGCAGACCCTCCATGTGAACAAGCAAACGAATGTCAGGGAGTATACGGGTCAGTTTGGAATTGGAATTAGGGTTTCAGATGTGGCAGGAGAATATGTTTTATATCTTAAATGCTTACAGATGCATCTATAGCTCCAAGTTATGTGGTCTAAGACTTTAAATTATGCTAACCTTTAAATTCATTCAAGAAAACAACCAGCATCGTGTTGAGTTCAGCTCTCTGTGGTGACAGCAAACCACAGCCATAACAAGTTAATGCGTAATCAAGTGTCTATGTGCAATGATGTGTGCTCCTCTAACGATGTCTGAATGTTTTTCAATCAATAAGACAACCAGCAAGTCAGTCAATTCTTTTCACAACAGGTTCAGCGGCTCTTAATGTTGGTTTTGACTTCTCAAATGTTTCATTTAAATCGACTTAATTACTGAGAGCTTTATAATAAATCCAGGTAATTTTCAACATGGATCAACACAAAAACACTAATATGAACCTGACAATGAACATTATACAGTATGTCCTCTTTGAGAAGTGATGCAACAACATTGACCATTAGCACAGAGTTAGTTAAAAGTTAAACTTTGGTCAGGAATGTGCAACATGACGCTGGTTTTGCAGCCAGTATGCATGTAAGCTCGAGAGACAGCCTGTTGTGCTGCCAGCAGGACATCCTCTGACCTTTCCCCTTTCCTTGTCTGAGGGCTCTGAAGTTACAGGAGCAGTTTCATGAAACATTATCCAGCTGGTATGTCTCAGCACAGAATTCCAGTTGTGTTGCAGCGTCGGGCTCCTGCTCTGCTTGCAGCTGCTCCAAAATAAAATGAAAATATGCTTACAGATTCAGAAGCTCCTCACAAGAAGCTGTCAAAATGGGTCTTGTAGTTAATTTTTCACTGTAGTTGCATTTTCTGCATTCCCGCGAGGTGGAAAACAGTGATTTAGAAACTTGCTCAGGCTCAAACCCCTGGTTACACTGTAGCTGCACATAGCGCTGCATCACTAAACATGACTTTCACCACGGCTGAATGGGGAGCTGATGCATTATTGAAAAACTCGCTCATGTGCACATGAATGTGATGGCCATGTCGGAGCTGCAGGTGAATCCCTGCAGTGCGAGCCATCTTTAGCGCAATCTCTTTCCTCGCGTTCAGGAATATACGTTGAGTAAATAAATAGAATGACTTCAAAGGCTTGTTCACAAAGGCATCTACATAGATTAATTATTTACCTTTTGTTTTGTTTGCCTGAAAGCTGTTGTTCTTTTCTCAGAGCGGCAGACTGTTGCTTGCCAGTATGTCAGGTGTTTGGAGGTGAAATATGTAAGACGGAGGGGAGATGATGACGATTTGTCTGCAGCCGGCCGAACACTGCAGGCTGCCAGGAGCAACAAAACAAGAGCAAATTAGATAGATTTGTCAAACAGATTTTGAATTACGCAACATGGAATCTTCTTGATTGAATGCAAATGAGTTTTGTCAGATGTGAGGAAAACCTGTAAGCTGGATAATGAATGAGTCAGCTCCTCTAAAAGGCGACAATCAAAGAGAAGAAGCTTCTCAGATTGAATGTCGCCAGCATGCATTATGTATCACCGCAGGCCTGCGAATGAAAAACAGTGTGTGATTTACTTTTCTGTACTTTCTGTTCACCTTCATCTCTGTCACTGTAATGCTTTTTTCTCCCTTTTCTTTTGGGCCATTCTCCCACTGAATCCTTATGAGCTTACTTTTGACTCAAATAGTTTCATGAATTTTTATCTTTCGGTTGTTGACATTTTTAAATCGAAATATCAGCAGTCATAGCAGCCGAAAACTTTTGGCTGCACTTGTGACAAGGATTTTTCATCAGAACTAATGACCTTCGGGACAGAAGAGGCTAGATACAGAGCAAAATGTTTCTGTTTTTCAGTTTTACCGTCAAAGCGCTGCGCAGCAAAACAAAAAGGCCTTGCTTTTATATCACACCTGGCCTTGCCATAAACCCTCTTCTATCAGCCATTACTCTACCTCCCTCTTAGACATTATTTATGGTTGATCTAAAATTGCATTCTTCTGTGGTCAGTTATTTTTTTAAAGTTCAGAAATATTAACTGGCGAGCTGTGCATTTCTATTCTTGACCCTCCTAAATGGGTCAACTACGGTTACTGCAGTCTGGAATAATCCAAGCAGAACGGCCAAAAGTTATTTTTGCTTTGCGTTACTGCAGCACACCATCATGCATAAAGGGTTTGATGTAACGCCCTTCTCTTCTATCAAGCAGGTGTTTCTATTGCACCTAATCATATCTTCAAATGTGCCTCTTACACATTCATAAAGTCTATTTATGTAGCAACTGACAAAACAATATTTTCATCTTTCCCTATTATCACCCTCACTGTGGCTCCGGTAGTAATCTCTGTTTGCGCTGGACCATGACTCATTGGGCCCATCTGCTTGATGATCCAGAACCCATTGCGTGCTCGTTGCTGATATTTGGCTGAAGGAGAGATAGCGGCTACGGTGAAGGCAGACGGCAGACGGCTGAATTTATGTGCTCTGGGAGGCCAGCGATCAGCCAGTCATTTGTCATGTCTTAGCAGCAGGTCCTCTAATTGGACCGGAGCCATTGGGGGGAAAAAGTTGAATCAATGAGATAAGTGACTAGTTTTAAACTCAGCATTTCCCTCGAATGATTTTGTGTGGCTATTAGCATAACAATGCTAAACCTGTGGCAGAGCACACTGTCTCCTGCTTTACATGCAGATTACTCAGCTGCTAAATAGCTTGTGTTGGTGGTCAGATGATGGATAACATAGCAAGACTGCCATCTAAATTCATGATAGCATCGTCGAGAAGCCAAAGTCATCTGCCTACCCTTTGTGTCTGCTTTGAATGTTTGCCAACGCTTCGATTGGACCAGGTGTATTGGCAGACACTGCAACAGTTTTAGGTGTCCTTCAGTGGGGCAGAGCCATAACTTTGTTTTCACAGCTTGCCTCGCAAGAAATTAGCATATAATCACTAGGCTGGCATTGAAGGAAGTTGTTGAGTAAATCAATTAAATAGCAGGAAATGCATACATTTGAATCCATTTTGGGAAAAAGTTATTCTGCAAAACAGGATCAGCACAGCTGTTACCCTTTCACGAACGGAAGCATTTACTTTCCTCATTGCACACAAGATCCTGAAAGATTAGGAGGCAGCTTGAGAGGAGGCAGTGATAATGAGAAAGTTGGGAGTTAGATTTTTGTCAGCAAGAAAACATCGAACAGATGACTTTCCTGAAGCATCCCCCGAACAGGTGGCTCTGACAACTTAAAAAAAAATGTGTTCTTAAATGTTTCGTAACCTTTTGTATGCTTTAAGTATATCTTTTTTCTTCTGCAATGTTAAGCCAACACCAGGCTGCAATTCCAATTCCAACCGAAAATATGGCTCCGTCTTTGATTTATAGTTTAAATATACAAATGAATTCACATGGCACCATGTGGATCCAATTTGAAAAGGCACACACCACATATGTCGAAGGAAAACCCAACCTTAGACTCAGGAAACATTATCCATCTGTGATGTTCAGAACACTCCAGGAGTTGTTTTGTGATAAAAAGTAAAAAGAAACTCCTTTGTTAAATATTTTCTTTAAACCTCCATCATCTATACTTACTTATGGATGTAATTCAGTTCCCACATTCACACACTCATGGAAATGATGCCAGAGGTTGTTGTTGTGAGTACTTTTTTTTATGCTGCAAACAGGATAGTAAAAGCACAAGGTAATAGTTTCTCTTGGTCCCATATTCAACTTAAATTCTCTACTTGGTCAGTAAAAAACTCTCAATAAAACTGTTTTGTCGGACAACAATAAACTAAATCACATTTAGGACTTTGCGCAGTTGTTGGCTTATGCAACAAGTTCAGCATTGAAGGCATACCCAAAAGTTAGCATTGCACTGGTTCCCTCGACAAAAGCCAATTGGATTTTTTAATAAAATTTAGAATTGTTTAATCGTTATTGTGTACAGCGTTATAGTGTTTGACATCTGTAGTCTCATTTAACCCCCTGTTAGCAACTGCCTTTTTGCGACGCGTAAAATCCATAAAATGCGGTTCAGTTCAAAGATTTAACGGCTTTATTGTCATAGGCACAGTAGCTACAGGGTAGATATGGCAATGAAAAACTTAAGTCCCAAGCTCCTCCAACAATGCCACATAATATATATAGGACAATAAAACTAATAAAAAAACTAAAAATAATGAGTATAATAGATTAGAATACAATTGTGCAGATTATGTTGCAAGAACGATGTGCAAGAATTGCAGATCAAGAAAACTATGTACTGTACATGTCAGAAAAATAAAAAAATACAATAAGCTTTAAATATTGCTAAATGCCCCCAAAAATGTGGTCCTTTAATGCAATTTGAGGCATGAAACAAGCAGCCCTTGTAACCGAAAAATGTCACGCTGCACTCTTCCACATTACAGAATAAATATTTTTTAAGCTAAAGTTAATTAGGTCAGATTCTTTTCATGAATTATTCCCAAAAGGATTTGTAAGGCATAGAGAAAAAATATTTAAAACATGAGAAAGACTTTTGGTTAACAGACAAATAAGTTAATGTCAAAGAAAATATTGTTAATTTCTTTGCTGTCAGCACATAATGATATTGATTTGGGATTTAATCAATATGCTCTGCTATTATGCATTATTGAAACCTGACCCAGTTAAATGTTGTGCACAGTAGACACAGATTAAAGGGCCCCAATATGATCAGGTTGATCAGCGGTAAATATAAAGCTATGTTGACAGAACCAGGTACCTCAAGGAAAAGCTTAAGTGTTTTTTGCAGCATCTCAGTCGGCAGCAGAGCTGTTTGGTCGCTGTAAGCCATCACATACCCAGATTGAATTTGCCTCAGTAATGGTTTTAGTTTCCAATTTTATCCCAATTACATTTTGTTAGCCTGGCAGGCTGCCTTTGCCATTCCCGTTTCTTGCATGGTGGAGTCTGACTATTGTAGCTGGCAGCTCCACAACTACAGGCCCTGTTATTGTTTGACTTTTTCTTTTGTTCTTGATTGGATTTTAATTGAATCTTCTACTTAAACTAGTGTAGGGGCAACATAGTCCTCCCCTCCCTGTTTTATCTAGGGAGAACTGACTTGAGGATGCTGTTATTTTCAGCTTCATCCTGCTTAATTTTCTATTCAGGAAGACACACTTTTCACTGCTTGCTTTCAAGTTAGCATACAGTATGATGAGAGAAAGTCATAAACAACATCCTAACAAAGTAGTCAGTAGTTTTTAGTAGAGCTACAGCAGTGAAGGATTTGATTTAAAATCACCCTTTTTCCAATAACAATCTGATGTACAGCATAGGCAGCACTTTCATGTCATATAAATGGAACATTTAGATTTTTTGTTATCTAATACTATAATAATCTTTAACATTCAATATTTACATGTTGTTTAATATACATTTTATGCACAAAAAATACTATCCAATCAACGTAATCCAGTTTGTGTTGGATACATATTCAAAAACTACATTCTAAAGGCCCGCAAACTCCTGTTTATCCCTGGCCTGTATTACAGCTTCTACTGGAATGTACTCGCTGTGAAAGTTATGGATCTATTTTTTCCTTTATGAAAGTAGAGACGTGCAGCCGTTTTGGCTGAGCTGGTTTGGTCCTTAATCATATCCGAGGCATATATCTTTCACCAGGGGAGGGGAATAAAATAAGCCCTCAACTCCTTGGACATTTAATCAACGAATCCCAGGTATCGCAGTGGGGACAACCCATTGCGAAGGGTGTGTGTGTGTGTGTGTGTGGGGTGGGGGGGGCGCTGTCTGCTGCTGTATGGCTCCCCTGAGTCGGGACTTGTCAGAACAGCAGTTTGGAAGGGCAGGAATTAGCAATCCAATGTTTGCTCCTTTACCCCAGCGACTTTAAGAGGTCCCTGTTTGCACTGAACCTGGGGTCAAACCTATTCTGCTTCAGGTCTATTCAGGAGACAAACAGTACTTGGATTTGGAATTGGGTGCAACCTCCTGAGACCTCGGCTGAAATATCCTTGCGCTCTGAGCCGTGACAGGTCAAAGGTCAAGTCACCTGCACTGTTAGCTGCTGTGCTAATCTTACCAAACTTTATTTGGACTGATGCCGTGTCTGAGTTTGGATACTTCCCTTAGTACACGTCATGTTGTGCATTGTGAACACTTGTGCATTGGGTTTTCTCTCAAGTGGCACACAGCTGCTGTGCCTTCAGCAAAATTGATGGTAGCCATTCTTAGCTGCGCTAGCTAGCTCCAATCTTTCACGGTTTCAAATCATTACAGACTTTACTCAATTAACTCTAAAAATCAAATGTGGCTTCTTTTAGACACCAGTATTGCTGAAAGCTAATTTTTTTACTAACTCTTTGTTTGTCATTTGCTTACCGTGGCAAGTGCAATTACACATTTTAGTGTAATTACGTTGCCAAGATTGCGGTTGTTGAGTGTGGGAAGTGTCCAACGATCCATATGCAACTTTTTGAGTGCATCGTCACTTTGCACTTTGCACTGGGATGCATTTAGGCACCATAAACAGCAAATGTAAGTACAAAAGTATGTAATGTTAGACACAGCATTAGCAACATGAATGGTAAATAGAGAGCCCATAACAAGATGTGTATTTCTGAGGGCTGCATGCACATAGACTTATTTTTAACCCTGTTGACCTGTAAACCCAGTTTAAATTTAAATAATCCATTCTGCTGTTACAAATAACAAATACCAGTTATTAATATCGTCTAGCACACCAACCAACTGAAAACACACTTTACATACTGTTTTGTACATACTAAGCACATCAACATTCAACAAATATCAAACATTTGCACTTAAGGCAACATGTCTTTGTATTTTCGGTTTGAAATCTGTTGAAAACCTTCTGATCACTGTTGAAATATGATGGTAGTCAATTTGGAAATTCAATCATAAAGTAAAATTGATTAAAGAGACACAAGCAGGGCATCAATGCACCTGTTCAGTGTCAAACTTCCAGGAAATTCATTTTTTTTTATTTGATTATTTTTTTTATCTGTAAGAAATAGGATTACAGTACATTAAAAATACTTTTTTGACCAGTATGTTTAAAACTTTCCCTTGAGCTTAAACTGTAGAGATTTCTAAACTGAACCCTTATGCTTTCAAGTATATCATTTTGCTAAAGTTTTACACTCAACCACTTTTCGTCAATGAAATAATTACTGGGTAGCCTGCAGTTCTACTGTTCTGGTCCAGACAGAAGGATTATCCATTTATTTAGTTTGCTTTGAACTTCTTTGCCCTCACAGGGGCTATCTGATAGAAAGCTATCTGATAAAGAAAAGTTTGCTACCACTTTGCAGAGCTTTACTGACTACTGACTGACTACTGACTGACTTGGTTGGTTCAGTGGATCTAGGCTGAAATGTTTATGGTGTGGATGTCCCGTTGGCCCTTTCATGGTGACTGTACAAGAGATACTTTTGTACTTAAAGTTTGGAAATGACCCGGGGCATGTAACCTTGAGCTGGCAATTTTTTAAATGCAAACAGAGACTGAAAGGGTATATTCATCGTTACAAATGTATCTCCCTCTATTCTCTCTGCAGTCAGAACACATTACCTGAGGCCGTTCTGCTTCCTGTAATAGTGCAACGCTGAGTGCCTGACACAGTGAATCTTGTTTTAGCTTCCTCTGTGTCCCTTTTCTTAACTGAAATGACAAGAAGACAGAATGAAGAAATCTGAATCACTATCCAGATCTGTGTCCTGCATTTGATTATTTTCCTTTCTTTGCATTCACCTTTAAATTAAATTTGATGTTATACCTAAATGCACCATTATCCTGCGACTTGTTGCATGTTGGGGACCTTCACTCCCCATCAGTTGTTGTTTGGTTTTATCAAAGGCCAACTTACTTAAATGTGTCCATATAATGCGGTGGTCTCCGAGTTAAAAGTCAGTTTTGGTTCATTAACCCAAAAAACATAATTTATGAACTTATACACTGATAATCACCACCATTACTTGATCTGATTGGATATAAAGAAATGCATCTATCAGTTCATAAATCCTGATTCAGACATACATTTGAAGATGGCAAATTTTGTGATATGTAACATTGGTTCATGCTTCATAAAAATGCCATTCTTTTAACAAGACAGTTCACCAGAATTCCTCAAGGAACCCTCCTGGATTTCCTTATGTTTGCAGTAAGAGTAACTGCGAAAGTCTCCTGAATCTTGAAACCTAAAGGCTATCAGTCAATAATGACAGGACTTTGAGGGTGAGCTATGCATTTATTATGCATGGCCTGTTTACGAAACAATTAGCTCTGCTTTGTCTGACAGATAAGACATTGTCAGGACTGTACTTCTCAGATTGTGAGTCTGTGATGTGTAATTTCTGTCTCCAAGGAAAGCCTACTTTGGAAAACTGCAGCACCCGGTTGACACCCACATTCTCGTTATTTCTGAAGGACGCATATCCCCCCCTTAGCTGACACATGGATATTGCAAAAGGTTGGCCATGACATATTTGCCCTTACATAGGGGCATAAAACGCATTACATGTCAGGCTACAGCTTCGCAGGGATGCACTCCCACAGACATGCATTTAAAATAATTTATACACATAAAGAGCTAAAACCCCATTACAGGGACAATGTAAACTCTAGGAGTGGCATTCTGGCTGCTATTCATAATTACATTTTCATTCTTTGATGTTCTAATTTATCTCTGTGTCTTTCAACATGACCTATAGCTACTCCTACTGTACATTTCAGTGCCTTCCTACTGCTTGACTTTCTCTCGTACCTTAACTTAATTACTAGGACAAGTACCTTTAAATGAATATTAGCATTTTTAAGAGACATTTCAAAGTTTACTGCAGCATTAAAGGATAATAAAAGACATCAGACAGGTAACCTCTTTGGAAACACCACTACAGTGGCTACAAATTGTTCCGGTAGATACATGGCACGTTCTAAGGCCTTCTAGCCTTAGAACGTATATATACACAAAATGTCCAATATATACACCGTATATATATAGTGTATATATATATATATATATACAGTGTATATAAATAAACTTGATAAAAAAGTTGTTGAAGGGAGAAAAAAAGGACGTGGACGAGGGAAGAAGGACTTGGATGACTTAGTCATGACTTAGTCATCCAAGTCCTTGGATGACTTGTGTGTATATATATATATATATATATATATATACACAACCCTCTCCAAAACATGGCGTGCATGTGTGTGTTTTTACTTGTGGTAAAAACACACACAAATGACACTTTGAAAGCCCTAAAGCTTTTATAAAATTCTGTAGCATCTTCAAAATGATGTCAATGACATAAGTTTCTGTGAATGTTCGTACAGGTAGCATCCAGTCATCTCAATGGTTTCAATTGTAATTATATTCAATGTTTTCTTTTCTACAATCACGGATAGCAAGTTTAGCTAAGATGCACAGCCAGGAAACATACATAGATCCAACAACATCGTAGTGGCTTCTCTTGTGTACCTTTTTATATCCTATTGGGTCATTGTTTCATGGCAATATTAGTGGTCGGTTGTTGCCAGACACCAAAGTTCCCTGTACATAAAGTTGTCTGCTTTGGTTACCGTCTCTAATCGAGCAAAGTCTCTGTATTTAACAGATACCTTCTTCTTCGATGTGTCCACTCCCTAGGCACAGCTGTGCGTGGATATTGCTGTCACGAGTGGGTAATTAATCATTCGGCTAAAACAGATATATGACCTGTAAGATGATATATCTGAGCATATGCAGGCTGAAATATTGATTTAGTTTTGGCTTAAAGCTAGCCATAAGACATTGTCAGCAATGTCTTATGGGCTATTGACAAATACCAAGCAGACTCAATGCTGCAGCGAAGTGAGCTTGAGCTTTTCTGCCTTTTTGCCCCTTTTTCATTGTGTAGTTGGTGCTAAAGGGTTTTATTCAACAGCGAAGCAGTTTCACCCCACCTGCAGCTTTATTCCATCAATGTTTTACAGCCTTAGGTAAAGAGGATGATAACAGTGTAAGTGTAGAAGTGAAGGTGTTTTTTTTTTATATAGTGGTGCTCACATTCTGTAAACTAGAGCAGGAAAACCTTATTAATTTATCATGGACCTACAAACTGTAGCAATGTGTGGAAGCAGTTTTGATCCAATTGAATATGAAACTTGTGTTTGTTCTACATTGTCAAGTGGAACGAAAAATCCCCAGAGGTTTAATTAAAAATAACGTATGTTTAATTACTTAAAACTTAACTTGTTACCTCACATAACATGCAAGTAAGAAAAAACATCAATCACATTAAAATTCACAAAGGGGTCTTTATGTTAACTGTCATTTGACCCTGTTGTCAACATTAAAATGACATGTGTGCTTGGATATGATAATGGAGCATAAGAAAGTGATTATTGCGGCAATGAATCAAGTCGGCCCTCGGTTATGTCTCATGTCGGTTTTCTTGTTTTGTCTTCGCAGAACAACACATCATGGAGACCTCAGTCGTGTCAGGAGTGTACCTGCTACAGCGATGTGGCCATCTGCAGGCCCACCTACTGTCCAAACCCACAATGTGATATCCAGAGGGTAAGACTTTTACAAGAGAAGAAACAGGGAGTCAGGTTTTAACAGTAAGGCTGGTTAATTCTAGCTTCAACTCTTTAACAGAAAAAGAAGAGGTAAAGCTACTTATGTCTGGTCAGCTGAAATTGTATAAAATACATTTAATAAAGGTATGATTACAATATAGTAACATTTTTGTTTTATATGTGATTTAAGCAGTCTGCTTGGAGAGGTTCGGCTAAACCTCTGATAGGCTAATGTTTCCTTAGCAACAATAACATCTATCACATCATTAACCTTCGTACGATTAACTTCTACCCTTCCACCTCTATGTTGCAATGCAATATTATAATTGTATTTTGCTTTTGTTTATAGTGTAAACTTAAGTGTTAGCTGGGCAACTAAGCCAACTAGCTAACAAAGTTTGGATTTAAGTTAGGAAGGGACGGATGCTCACTAGAACAAAACTAAAGTAAGCACAATTGGCAAAAAGAGGCTCGCAAAAGTAGCATATTCAAGGTTTTTTTACACTTTCAACAGGACAGGACACAGTTGGTTTCGTTCTACAACATAAAATCCTATAGCACTTTCTGTGTCAATCTCTTCTTTTCTGGCTTTCCGTTTTTTTTGCAAAAAGATTGGCACAAAACTTAATTTGATTTAAAAAAAAAATGAATGAAAGCAAATGGAAATAAGTTGAGCTACTCCTACCACTATGTATTTTGTGTGGTTACAATTCTTTACCACTCCCATTATTGGAAGTTGGGAAAGATATTCCTACAGTTCTATTCCTAAGTGTAAAATACTCTTAAATAAGCCACTGGACAGCCCCGGAATAAAACACTAAATGATAAAGACTGTGTGGCCTTAAATATTGGGATTCCCCTTTTTTTTAATCTCCCTTTCTCTATTTCACCTGGAAGTGCAGATCTCTTCAAAGGCCTGGTAATCACTCGTCTTTGTGAGCTGCCCTTAAAACAAGAATCAATGAAATTACTACTGTGCAGGGAAGTCTTCAAATTTAATTTGCCTCGTTGACACCAGTTTGGAAACTGTTCCTACCTAGCTTTTTTACTGGCTCATTTGAATTTACAAGGACATATTTTCAAAGCTCTTCTTCAATTTAACCATCAGGCTGTTACTCCCTGTTCTTCTTCTTAAATGTGATTTAAACTTCAAAGCCTGCAGTGACGCCATCAAATCCAATCCCAAACCTGAGTTAAGGCAACAATCAATGTCTAATGCATTCCACTCTGCTGGCTAGCAATCCGATGTTAATTAAAAAAATGTCATCATGCTCCCCAAGCTGTGTGATCCATCTGTCAGGGTTTGGGGAAACAGGACCCAAGTGCAGTAAAATGAATAGGAGGCAGGTATGGGTCCAAACAAAAGGCAAGCTTTATTTAAATTAAAGCTGTACATTCAACCAAGAATAACCACACC
The DNA here is from genome assembly GCF_036324505.1 of Eleginops maclovinus. NCBI lineage: Eukaryota > Metazoa > Chordata > Actinopteri > Perciformes > Eleginopidae > Eleginops > Eleginops maclovinus. The sequence goes on along the minus strand of NC_086360.1, from coordinate 7,232,484 downwards.
AACACTAACCAGGGGATACAGGGACACTGGGAACAGGAGCAGACAGACGGACGGGCAGGAACAGGCAGGTAACATGTACAGGATCAGGTAGGAAACGACAACGACCGAACAAGAGACAAAAGGGGAACCAAGACTAAATACACAAGGCTAATCACCGAACAACACACAGCTGGAGAGGGGAGGAGAAACACAGGGGCAACAGGTGAACACAATGACACAATCAGGGGAGGGAGGGAAGCTAAAGACAGGGAGTGAAACTTAACCTGACATAAGAGGGAAAAACCTTTCAAAATAAAACACACAACACAAAGACATGACAGACACGAAGCCATGATCATGACACCATCTACTTAAAAAGCTCTTAAAATGTGCCTCTCTCCCGCCTTCACCGGGATAAAAAAGTATTACGGTTTTTATCATCTGTCTGTGTCCGATTATGAGGCTTTCTCTTGAATTACACTGCCATTATCTACAAGCTTACATTGCTTTTTATTTCTCACTGTCACCTCACACAAGTATCTTAGTACTTCTGTTACATTGTACAACGCTCTAGGTCAATTGTATTGTTTTTATCTATACCAGAAATGGAACCAGCGACAATAAAATAACAGTAAGGAGAATTAACCTTTAGTCCTGATTCTGTAATCATCTCTCCCCTTTGCATGAATACAATCTGAAATTGGGCCAAATGCATGTACTACAGCAATATTTGGAAGCAGACAGGAAAAATTAAGGGGGAGTTAAAAACGAATAGTGGAGGACAGTAGAAATGAGCAGAAGAGCTTCAAAATACATTAAAAAATTGAGGTTTACTTTATTCCTGTTTCATTTATGGACACAAAGTGACTTTTATGATAGATTGTTTTCCAGATGCTGTTAAAATACAGCTGATGGCCTTGTTTTTCTTCAAATCTGGATATCTAGGAAGCTGAAAGAAAAATGTAAACCCTTTGTCTTTCAAACTAACGGCTGCACTTTATTCTTTCTCCCACACTTTATACATTTTGTTGCCATTATTTTGCGTGTTCATTTGTCTCACGCTGCACATTTGGCGTCCCTTCGGTGTTCATTCTGTTTTTAGATTGACACATTACACTCTCTAAAGCTCCTTTGGGGGTTTTCACCTTATACAAATTGTTTCCTCCCCTCCTTCTTTTCCCATTCCATATAATTTCTTTTCACAAATAAATGGCACCTTAACTATTTACCCGCTCTGCGTCTGACCCCCCGCTGATTTCCCGCTTGCTCGTTTCCACATATGGATCCTATCGGGGTGGTAAGGCAGCGCGGATAAAGAAAAGCGCGTTGAATCGGTATTGTAATATGTATTGTAACGTCTCCTCACACTCACTATGTATTCCACGTGCTGTGCACGGCTGATCCAATCTTCACATTTTTATTATTCTCTGTTCTGTTGTGCTATTTGTGTCACATGTCAGTTAATTTCCATGGAAACGGAGAGACTGTAATTGGGTTTTCAATTCAGGCTGGTTAAAGGGACCCGCATCCGTTTTTTTTCTTGTATGAATTTGTCAGATTTTATGTTTTTAATTGTGTATGTCTTTTCTAAAGGGCGAGCGTTTAAGGATCCCTGCCAACCAGTGCTGTCCGGAGTGCATCTCCTCGTCCCAGGGCTCCTGCCAGTACGAAGGAGTCATTTATGCAGTGAGTGAAAGTTACATAAGGCAGGGAAAGGACTCTTCTGCACAAAAAAGTCATATGCATGTTGGAATATTTGGGGTTGCTTTTCTGTCATTAGCCAATGTTTTAGTATATCAGAGTATAAAAACTGGCTCCAAATTATTATCTTGAACTGCAGTCGTGTCCCAAACTTCATTTTTAGCATATTTTGATGTATTTCAATATTTATAAAGACAAAAGCATATTGGCTGCATGCCCAAACCATAAAAAGACCCATAAACCATAAAAAAGATGTTGCCTGTTGTTTCCCACCAACATCTGTTCTCTCCTTTCCAGTGTGGAAAAAGCATTTAAATCAACTCTCCATTAAAATTCATACTAATGATTTATTTAATGTGGGCTGAAGAATGTTTTACTGCACAGTCTGATGTCTTAGAAAATGCGTAAAGTCAGATCCTCACCTCACCTCATTTAGATTGAAAAACATTGAAGTGAATCATAAATGGATGAACTGTACTCTAAAAATAAACTCTCATTAACACCCCGGAGATGGTTGTGTTAGTATACATTCCATCAATCCACTTCTGTCTGTCACAGTGTTTAATACAAACACATACTGACCAGAGGCACTATAGTAAACACACATATGAAAGATATGATGAAGAGATATGTAGGAAGAGCAGCAAAGTCTAAACTCATCTTTAAGGGCATTCTTACACCAGTGAAGGAAGTGTCCTTTCACAGTGTTTCTCCTTATCTTCATTCACCCTTTTTCTCCCCGCTCCTTCTCTCTTCCCATAGTTGAGACGTCACCCCCCCAATATGACTCAGTTCTCTTGTCTGTCACTCAGGCTTATACATACAAAGTTGTCTTGTCCACAAAGAGCAAAACAGCTTTCCTCATCCCGCTCTCTCTGTTTCCTTTCTCTCTTTTTCCCCCCTCAAGTTGTATTTCTGTGTCACTGTGTTTCTCTGTGTGTTTTCCACAGCATGACAGCCAGTGGAGTCCCTCGCCCTGTACCACTTGTGTCTGCTCCAGAGGGAGTGTGTCCTGCACCCTTCACCCCTGCTCAGCTCTCAGCTGTCCCTCGGACCAGAGCCCTTTCACCCCAGCTGGAGAGTGCTGCCCCAAGTGTGGCCAGAATGGAGGTAAGGGTGGTGTCAGGCCTGTACTGCATGTATATAACGCTATACGACTCTTTTGCCGTTTTTCCACCAACCCGGAGCCGGAGCTGGAGCCGATAAAGGTCTGGTCTTTCATGTTTCCACGGCAGCGGCGCCGGCTTTAAGCGCCGAAAAACCGGTTCTTTCTGGCCACACTCGGCTGCCCGGCAAGACCCAAGATCCTATACGAACCAATACGTCACGCTTACTTCGGAGGGGGGAGATTAACCTGAGGATAACAGTTCATGGCGAGTACAAGTTGTAACAAGCCGTAGCGCTGAGTAAAGTGACTACAACATGACCACACACTTTATAAAGTCAGTCAGCACTAACCAGGCTCAGTGTGATGCTGTTTACACAGGTTGCCATCAGAAGTACAATCATAACGAAAACTGTGCCGGTAAAATCTACCTGTAGAAAACGGCTTATGCCACAATATGATAGCAGAGTAGTGAAGATAGTCAGAGTAGCGAAGACAGTCAGAGTAGTGAAGACAGACAGAGTAGTGAAGACAATCAGAGTAGCCTCGCTTGCTATGCTAACATCACCTGTGTAATGCCAGAGACACTTTCATAACAGCGTTTTGATGCCAAACAGCGTCAGTTCAGACTGAAACACATTCAGTTATGGGGAGGGTGCATCAGCTGCTCGTGTGACAGTCAGACAGTGAATATGAATCAGTCATAAGAGGGGACGTAAACGGTTACATCATGATGCAAACGATGACGCAATGACACAGCTCCACTTGATCTCCACTTGGCCTCTGAGTGGTGGAAACACAAGGGGTGCTACAGGCTAGAACCAAAAAAGCGCCAAAAAAGTCACCTTTTTGTCAAAGGAGACTAAGATTCATACACACTTACACAGCATATAAGCAAGTATCCTGAACAAGGACAGGATAGACAGAGCCCAAATGTAAATTTGTGTCTGACTCCCTGAAAATGACTGACAGTGCCTCTACCCCCGATACTGTGTGACACTTTGTATTAGGGCCCATGGCAATAATACATAGGTTTGTCTTATAAAACTGTAGAGGTGGGATTAAGTGCTTGGATCCCTGAGGACTCCAATACATAGGTATTGGAGTAAAAAAGTAATTACAAACAAATTGATTGACAAAGTTATACAAAATTGGAATGATAACGCACTTTTGAGATTTGGCAAAGAGTACACTAGCTTTTAGGATTAGGGTTAAAAGACAGAATCAGTTTGACATGTTTATTAACTATAAATCCATTTGTTTATACTGTTTACTGTGTATAATTTATATTGTTACTCCCGGGCAAGACAGTCATACTTATGTAAACATTTACTCCAGATACTCAATCAAGGTTACAATGTTGATTTTTACAGCAGTTAAGTGTAGGGACTGTTTTAAAAACTGTGTAGTGCGTTGAAGTGTTTGTGGGAGTTTTGGATGTGCCATGCAGAAATCCTCAAATAACAAAATACATCCTCTTCACAACAGCTATGTTTGCTTATTTGTTGTCTTACAAGACAGCTCATTTTCAGATTCATGTTTGTATTTTGCGCCTCTACTGTTGCGAGTGTTACACAGTGATTTCTCTATGTTAAGGAATTAAACCAAAGGAGTCCAATGGAGGCGTTTCAAGCCAGGGGGGTTTGTGTGGGAGAGAAACTCCCTCTGGAGGGAACTTGGGGATTTTAACGTTTGCAGAACATTTACATGTACAAATACCCATATAACAGACTACAGGAAAGAGAAACCCATAAAACACAATATGGCCTCTTTAAAATGTGTGTGCTGCAAATACTGAAAATGGAATAAAAACTTGAAGTATTCCAAAGAAATTCTCTGACTCGATAAAATTGGATTGCACTTTTGAAAGATGTTTTGTTGCTGGGAGATGATCTCTTCTCAGTCATCCTATTATGTCATCGTCAATTATGCCCTGCTTCACGACTGAGTAGCATCACACATTCACTTGCTATACTGTCGCTTGAAGAAAGCCTTGCAAATCTTACAATATACTGTAGTACTAGCAGCTCCTCAAACCCAACAACCAAGTCAAAAAAAGCACATACATAAAAATAGGGACACACTCAATGGCTTGGCCTGTGGACTGCCTTCACACACTCTCACAGGAAACCTGAGTGTGAGTATGTCCTACAGAGCAGCACTCTGCCTCGGGTTAGCTCACTTCCCCTCTTTCAATAAAGATGAGCTCTGCTCCAGGTTCACATTCAGCTACCTTCAAATTGGTTTTGCTGATGCTACTCCTTTTGGTGAGGTTAAACCCTTTTAATCAAACCACTCCAGAGTGTTTGACTCTTTCCTTAAAAAAAAAAAAAAAAAAGATTTGTCTGTGGAAATACATTTTTGCAATTACGGGACAACATTTTTATTTATTTATTTCCTGTATGACTTTATAGAGCCATGTTATATTTGATAGAGTCACAGTGATTTTTTTTCGTAAATCCAAACAGTTTGGTGCATCCATCTGCCCAAAACCCCAATGAAAATGTAAATTATTCCACTAGAAATCATGAAAAATTAGATATGAAAATGTAATGAAAATCTATTAAAAGATGGTGACTTCTCATTACACTAAAAATAAACTATTGCAGATGATCATTAAGTGGTTTTCCAACTTATGGGTATAAAATAATCCACTGCATATTCAAATCAATAAATCCTGTTGTAGGTTTTTCCTAAGAAGGCGGCTGTGATGCCTGTTGTTTTGCCTCACATCTTAAAAATTTGAACCCTTCAAAAGTTTGAACCCTTTTTTTTAATGTATTTACTAACCTTTTAAATACTTAATTTTTTAATGGACTATTTAGGAATGCTTTCAGCCTTGTGTTGAGCTGAAAGGTAAAAACTCGACTCTAATGACATCTCGAAGCTGCTATGATGCATCCAAACAGTTAGCAGCTAATTAGCAACGTCTTTTTTTACCCATTGTTTGAGGGCAAACAATGCTCCAACAGTCAGCTCATTACCTGACACCCATTTCACTGTTTACTAATTCTGTGTGTGTGTGTGTGTGTGTGTGTGTGTGTGTGTGTGTGTGTGTGTGTGTGTGTGTGTGTGTGTGTGTGTGTGTGTGTGTGTGTGTGTGTGTGTGTGTGTGTGTGTGTGTGTGTGTGTGTGTGTGTGTGTGTTTCAGAGTCTTGTTCCTGGCAGGGCACTGCATACAGAGACGGTGAAGAGTGGAAGCCAAGCCTCTGTTCCCGATGCGTCTGCAGCAATGGAGAAGTCCAGTGTTCAGTAGCAGAGTGTGAGCAAGTAGCCTGCAAACCGGTGAGTTTCTCGAAATATAACACACCATTTTTTCATTTTGTTCAGCCTGGCAACTACGATCTGTCCCTCCAATTCCTTCAAATCCCAAGACAGAAAAGAAGACAATACTTTGTATCCAATATATCACTATTTATCCATTGAATAGGAACAGAAACCATCTTTAAAGCTTAGATATTCCACCGCATCCCCTATATACTGTATGTGGCTTTGTTGCTGGATTACTCGAAATTATGATTTCAAAATATAAACCACCTCTTGATTTATTTTTATTCCAGTGCACTGAAATGTAATACATTTTAATAAAGTTGAAGTTATAATAAAAGAAAATCAGCATGTCACGAAACAAATTGAATTGAATTTGATTACCTAATAAGGTGGACGACAGATGCAAACACGATGCAAATAAAATAACACAAATGTGCCAAAACACATGCAAATGAATAAACATCTTCGACAACTTGACGAATCATGTGCAGAGTTTACTAAAAATGCTGCATAAACAAAACACTGCAAGAAGCTCTAAACACAATGGAAAAAGGCACAATAAAAAGTGATTTTAACAATATGATAACATGATTCCTTCCAACTATTATAGTTGTTGTAGCTAGTAAGCACTGTAATCCTTCATGCTTAGCCTTGCTCAACATTAGCTGAAAGCAAGTGTTGACTGCTTATCCTATATATCTCTGCAACAAAGCTGTTTTTATCTACCTGGTTACATCTTGATAGTTAGAAAACATGCTGTCAATGCACCCAGATGGTCCAGAAATGTCTCTAATATTCTGAGGTAGCTAGCTGCTGTATCTTCATCACAGATTTGTATTGTTTTGGCAGTTTTTCACTTTGGAAGTTTCACTTTGGCAACCTACACAGGTTAAGGTATATTGTGTAAGAGTGATGGGAATATGTGTTTCCCAGCAGCCCAGCAGACTGTTTCCAGACTCTGTGCTAATCTGGGTCAAACTCATGATGAAACTGATTTTATGTAACTCTTGATCGGATTGCATTTTCCAGGCTTCCTTACAGAAATGCCAATGCTTATATTTAGTTCTGTATGTGATAAAATTAAAACTGGATTCATTATTGTGGACCCTCTGTTTGTCTGACTGTTTTTTTCTCTTCCTTCAGCATGAGAACCTGGTGATCCAGCCAGGCCGCTGCTGTCCTCAGTGTGTGTCCAATCCCTGTCTGTCTGCCGGTAAACAGCACCAGGTAACCTCCTTTGTGTCAGTGTATTACTGTGTGTTATTGTGTGGTTTTGTGTGAAAATCCTCTCTGTTACTCAGCCTTCAGAAGAGCCATTGTGTGTGTGTGTGTGTGTGTGTGTGTGTGTGTGTGTGTGTGTGTGTGTGTGTGTGTGTGTGTGTGTGTGTGTGTGTGTGTGTGTGTGTGTGTGTGTGTGTGTGTGTGTGTGTGTGTGTGTGTGTGTGTGTAAATATGTCTATAAAAACTGTGTATTTTTTATTTCATGCGTGTTTGTGGCAGCTGATGACAGCTCATAAATCTGTACTGGTGTGACCCGGCACATTTTATACCCTGGTTTGTTTTCCTCTACACAATCTATTAGAATATTTTTGTGATGACAGGGTGACTTTGACATCGCATGTGTGTGTATGTGACGAATGTGTGTGTGGGTTCTGATATTGAGATGAAAGCAGTCCTGTTTTCTCCTCCCCTCTCCTCCTTAATCCTCTCATCTCGTCTCCTCTTAACTTCTCTTCTCCTCTTTTCTCCTCACATCTTTTACCCCTTCCCTACCATCTCATCTTCTCTCCTTTTCTCCTCTTCTCCCCTTTTCTCGATTTCTTCTTCTATCCTTTCCTCTCTTCTCATCTTCTAGTTTGTTTTCATCTTCTCAGTCCCCGTCTCCTTTTTTCTCGTCTCTTACTCCTTCTCCCCTTTTTTTCTCCATCCTTGGTTTCATCTTCTTTCTTCTTTTCCCCATTTCCCCTTCTCTCATTTCTTCTCTTCCTCTTTGCATACATCCCTTCATCTGCATGCTCTTGTTTTCTTCTTCTGTGTTTACAGTGTACACACACACTCTCCCACCCTGCCAAGTTTATCCTTTGATCGTGTGTGTGTCCCATCCAGTTGAATGTGTGTTCATGTCTTCTTGAGAGACAGATACACGCACACACACGCGCCATCATGACTACAGATGTGTGTTTTTTCTTTGGGGTGTCAGCAAGTGTCAGAGACATGTTGATTAGTTATTTTTCTAAAGAGAATGAATTATGTCAACTTGTCTCTGGTGTCCAACCAAGTACTTGAAATACAAACTTTCTGAATTAATGTAAATGTGAACGTGATTTCAATGGTGTGTGTGTTTGTAGTGAAGATGAGTAGCTAATTCATAATGAAAATATTAGATTCAGACTTCTTTAGATTAGCATGTCAATCTTATTCAAGGATCAGTGCTACAGTTCATTACAAAGCACTCACCATTTAATTTACATACACAATTTCATAGAGTTTAGTGATGTTCAAAGAGGAATAAATGTTATATCAGTGAAGAATGTTTTTCTTTCATGTGAAATAATAAATACATTTGTATCCTACGAGATTCAGTCAATGTTTAATCGAGCTGTTAAAGCCTGACGAGGAAGGATGTTAGGATTTAATCTGACAGTTACAGAAAGTTAACCCATAAATTGAAACTGATTATTTATTTAGGACTTGAAACACATTCAAGGAGTTGCCACCGTTGGACTGCTTCACTACTCTTTAGTGTCCTGATAAATAAATACACTGTTCTTTGCTATCAATGAAACACCACCCACCACATGAATCATTGATCCTGATTTACAGATTAAAAGATGTCTAGACAACTAAATTAGTGTGTCAATGACGACATGTAAAATACAGGTTTTGTATGGGAGTACAATCATTTAAATGCTGCTTATAGAAATGTGTTTACCATTGCTCACCCTGTGTTACTTTGAATTAGTTTAGAACCATTTTACTCACATGTACGGTGGCTGACCTATGCAAAAGCGCTACATCCGCCCAAAACACTTTGATTTCGAGAAACACGCTAGACTTTCAAAAACTATGTTAATACAAAAACACAAATGTGCCAAAACACATGAGCAATGTTTACTAATAGCGCTACATAAAGAAACGCTGCAAATAAAAAAAACGCTTAAAAAAGTAAAGTAGACATATGTGAAAGAAGTTCTTAGACTTGAGTAAATGAACTCAGTTCTTTCCCATCACTGAATAAACCTGAATCCAGCATGTTGACCACTGATCCAAAAAGATAGCCTTTCAAAATAGGGAAAAAATTTATCCAAGAAATTATTTTCTTACGGAGACAAATGGCATTAAAAAATACATGATTTTTAAACAAATATCATTCCAATGATCTAATTAACCCATTGGCTAATTGATTGGGCACCTCACCTTAGCAGGTGGAGTGTAATGTGTAATTTTATTGATTTGAATATGTCTGTGCAGATGTGTGAGTAGGTTGTACGCACACTGCCTCTCCTGTTTTCGTACTGTTCAGCTCTTCATGCTGAAATGTTTATGGACAATTATGTCGACACTTGATAGCTGTTATTAACTCCAAACAGCTACGTGTGTTTGTGTTTGTCTGCCATCCACACTACATCCGATACCTGTACTCTGTGTGTGTATAAGTGTGTGAATGTTCATGGCTTGGTCTAAGTGTCTGTATCGGTGTGTATCTTGGCAGCACGGCGAGCAGTGGCAGAAGAACGCCTGCACCACATGTGTGTGTGACCGGGGTCAGTCTAAGTGCCACACACACACCTGTCAGTCCGCTTCCTGTGAGAAGGTGAGTAGTCTCAAACATACTCACTATCACACACAATCATTGAAATTCAGTTTCAGGCAGAATCCACCTCATACATTAGGCTCTGTGTTTAAACTCTAATGGATTCAGAGGCGTTTAACAATGCATGACCACACAAATGTCGTCTGCTCGCTGTATGTAAACACACACACACACACACACACACACACACACACACACGCACACACACACACACACACACACACACACACACACACACAGGCTGACATTAAATTGTTAATTGTATGCAAATTTCAGCTTGCGGCACCGATTCTGTGCTGGAACTCTTGTTAGTGAAGTCGGAGAGGGCCATAAAACACAATCCAGACGCACTGACATTAAATAAAGGGCCATGCACAGACAAAATACATACTAATGCCAATAGAGCTATCAAATATATATTTATATTATTACCACTATTACTATAACGTGGCTACTGATGTTTGTCTTTCTTCCTGCTTCCTCGTCCTTTTTGTCTTTCAACCCAACCTGTCGAGGCAGATGGAGAAATTTAAGTAGAAGTGTGTAGTCAAAGTGTAGGACATTTTGGTTTTAAATGGACGCATGTTCATTTAATATTACAGAAGCCTTATGAAGCTTCACTGTGTTTGGTTCTGACTTGGGTTGTTTAAAGATCGAAGGGAATAACTCAGTTTATATTATTGTAGTGAAACAAAAATGTATTTGAGCCTCAAGCCACTAATTATATTATCTAGCTGGAAAATTTCCAAAGCATTTACTTGATCTCATTAGAGCTGTACTGATGACTTTGATGAAGGCAGCAAGAAAAACATGTTGCTGGAACAGTAGTTTAGTTTTGTACTACAAATGTAGATGGATTTTGGACTTACATATTCAGACCTTTTTTCTTTCTACCTGTATCTTGGAAAGAGGTGGAGATTTGCCAGAAATCCCATTCTGAATGTGCTGCAGTATTAAAGAAGACATATTTTAAGATTCAGGTTTCATATTTGAATTTTGTGCCTCTACTGGGACATGTTTACATTCTCATACTGCCTGTGCTGGAGCACCTCTTTTCACCCTCTGTCTTAAACCAGAGCCCAGTCTGCTCCGATTGGCTAGCTGGCCAGCTCTGTTGTGATTTGTCAACCGCTTAGAGATGTATCAGAAATGCCCTGCTGCTTAGCATATCACATATTATGTGTTAAAGTGCTAGCCAATAGAAGCACTAGACTTCAGACTCTGGCCTTCTTGCCACCGCCCACACCAACCTGCGAACCTTCAGGGACAGAGCTTTCAGTGTTGCAGCTCCCAACCTCTGGAACTCTCTCCCTGCAATGATCTGCAACATCCCCACTCTTTATGCCTTTAAAAGGGCCCTTAAGTCCCACCTATTTGCAAAAGCCTTCCGCCCCTAGTTTGTTTGTTGTTTTTGTTTGTCTGACTGTTTTTTCAGTTTTTTGTTACTCATGTAAGGTGCTATATAAACAAAAGTTATAATTATTATTATTAGTAGTATAGTGTCACATAGTGATGTCACTTTGCTAGGCAGTAAACCAAGGAGTCCAATGGAGGGGGGGAGTGTGGGCGACAAACTCCCTTTGGAGGGAACTTTGGGATTTCATTCTGTGCAGACCACCAGTACAGACACAAAGCCTATATAACACACTACAGAAAAGGGGAAAAAGCATGCATTTACAAATATGTAAACTTGTTTAGAATAGCCAACAAATACATAATACATTCCTGAAACAGATGGACACTGTAACTTTTATAACACATTACTTAAGCAGAGTTAACACTTTATTTTTATGGACTATATTCAGGGGTGGATAAATTCACATTTGGTGCTCTATTGAGATTATGTGGCAGAAATATGATGCATGTGATTAAAAGAAACTTTAGTGTCTGTTCAAGGTAATAAAGGAAAATGTCCCCCGTGAAACAGTGTGGCTCACTGATTTTCCTTTTTTATAAACCTTGTTCTTGAAAAACAATGGATCACAATAGCACAGAGGAAGAACATATAAGCCTTTGATAAACACAGAAGTGATTTGTAGATATATTTTGTGATGATTATGAAAGTTTTAGCCTTTTTTCAGATCTTTATTTCTCCACAAGAAGTCATTATTATGCAGGAAAGCAGCATAAAAACAATAATACAGTAGAAGTCATTAATGTACCACTGTACAATAAAGAGTTCACATTATTACAAAATGTGTTTGCTATTTTTGAAAATAGTGGGTCTATTGCACATTAAAATAAAGACTTGAATTTGTCTTCAATATAAATGACCGTAGGATGTTAAGCTGAAATCCTTTTTTGTAAAAACGGGCTGGTTCATACTGTTTCTGTTCTGTAAAATACTGAAAACACAAATTAGTCAAAAGTAAAGAGGTCAGAACTTTTTTGGTCTTATAAAACCTTTGAAGGGGGAACACCTGCTTCGGGGAAATGCTTATTAGGCTTCCTGCTGTTACTGTGAAGTAAGGGGAAACGCTTTTGAGACATTTTGCTCTTTAAGGGTTTTCATTTGGTTTTTTTTAAACATAAGCTAAAACTTTAAGTACAAATATTCTCAGGTCACATCCTATTCCGTCCACTGATGATAGCAGTAAATAAAACAGTATTGAGCACCGCAGAGAGGAACCAGCTAGACTCGAAGCCTCAAAACCACCACTCTGACACAAGCAGATACCAGTAAAAAAAATAGCTTATAACTACCTGCTCCGCTCTGTTAGTAAATGTGACTTTTAAACACATTGCACAACTCTTTTAGGGGAAATACAATTTTGTAGAGTAACACAAACTGTTGGTGTGAGATAAAGTATTTTAAATTTCAGGCTCTGGTAAAGTGACATCTGCAGTGTCAGTAGCCTTACTATACACCTCTCAGCACTTTTAAATAAAGTTGTCAGAAATGTTTGCTCCTGAACTGCTTGGTGTCTTTCCCTTTAATAATGCAAAACACACTCTCTGCTTCATAGTCTCATCTCTCTCTGCTGAAACACACAAACAAAAAATACCATTTCTTTTAAGCACCCTGGATTTTCTCTTGTCTCTTTCACAGCTCGCTTTGCATCCCTTAATTTCTGTCGTCTGTATTGTTTTTGAAAACAAGAAGAAACTCAAACAGTAACTGCTTTCTTGCAGGGTCAGACCAAAGTGAAGCGCACTGGTCAGTGCTGTGATGAATGCGCCACCGCCAAGGGCAGCTGCCTGTACGAGGGGGCGGTGCGTTACCATGGAGACATGTGGAATGGCACTGGCTGCGAATTCTGTAACTGCAACCGGGGTCAGGTCCTCTGCCAGAGGGCCGAGTGTGCTCGTGTTGAATGTCCGCAGGTGAGCCTGACAAAAAAGTCTTCTTTAGAGCAAATCTGGGCTCATCATAGGAAACTGTACTCGTCTATTTTCTTGTCACAAAAAATTCCTTGGGGGCATAAATGTCCTCAAAGAACTGGAAAATATCTGATACAATGTAATTAACTAGAGCCACAGAGCTGAGAAATTGAACCGGACCAAACTTTGGTCTCAGTGTTATTTTTCATTTGGCAATACATTCCTGGTAGGATACCTTGTTGCATGACGAGCATTGGTCTTCTGTCTGCAAATACTAAAGACAGAGAAAGAAATAATTGCCGTTGTGACAATTGGCGAGAGTTGTATGATCATGTGTTATAGTAAAACAAAATTGCTGCACACAGTGTTGGTTTCAGATAAGTCTTAGCAGTTGAGTTTAAAAATCCTTTTGGAGAAATGTATGATTTGTAAAATAAGGCTTAATACATGTTCATCTTAAATGTATATTGTACCTGCTTACACTGATAACAAGGGAACAAGTCTAAAGGTAAGATATTAATTCAATGCCTTTTATTGTAGAGTGGCATTCCAAAGAGTAACAGAAATGAACCAGTCTTAACATTTAAGCTTTTGTCTGTTAGCTAATTAGCCAAGCTGTAGTAACCCTTTGCTAGCTATCTAAGTTAGCCTGTTATTTCTGAATGTAACACAGCTATTCTTTCAGAATTATTTGCAAATACAGATCACATATATCTCAGTTACTTTTCCCAACTTACAAAAGGTTACTTTCCTGTAGACTGCAACTGCTCTAAAATTACTTCTCTTGACCCCAAAATGCAACATGTCAGCAACCGCAAAACCCATTTCCTTGCCTTCAAATTAGCCCCTATAAGTTAATGGAAGATGTCATAGTTACTTAATTCCCAGTCTCCCTAAGTCTGTGTAATTTGCTTCTGTGAAAGGTTCACAAGGTCTGATATAACTATCTTCATTTGTAGTAAGGAGATTGGGTGTGATTTAAGGGTCAGGCAATAATTTTAGATTACAAAGTTGGCTGCTCTCACCATGGGTGATTCACTCAGTTCAGGTGAAGTCATTTAAAAGATGAGATGAGACTCAAAAGATGTGTGGTAGCTGGACACAGCAGCGATAAAAACAGGGGTAAATAAACTTGTACTCAAAGATCAAAACTACAATCAAAAAATGTAACTTTACTTACATTACCCTGATTTGGAAGGCTGTTTAGGGGAGAGGCCTAGGGTGATGCATGCTAGACAGATTGTACTGTGAAGCTGTTGAAAGCTGATCTGTGACTATGTATGGGCTTTAAAATCGAAATGTGTACTTAGACTGATGATAAGTGAAAACATCAAAAGGTAAGATACTATTACAAAGCCTAATTGAAGAGGTTGCTGTTCAAAAATGAACAAAAAAATCATTTTAAACATGCTAAACTTTGTCAGTTAGCCTGTTAGCCTATATCTAGCCCTTAGCTAGCTATCTTAGTTAGCATGTTACCTGCATGATGAATGCATTGACAAATATAAAAAAGCTTGTATTGTAGTCTTTATATAGTTTGATATTTTTAGTTCCTTTTGTGTCATGTCAGTGTGCTGGTTTTCTAACCTGCTAAATACTTTAAAGAAAAAAAAAGAAGAAATTTGCCCAGTTAATAGTGAGATAACATCCCTCTTTAAAATAAGATAAGATACTTAAGCTGCATGTTTTATCTTAACCCAGTAATACTTTCCAAACATGAAATCAGCCTTAAAATGAACACTAAATAAGTCAACTAAATGTAAAGACATGCTTCACAGACTTGGCACAGGAATGTAGGACATTGGACGTGGGAGTTTTTGGGACAAAACAAACAGCACATTTGTTAAGATATCTTGCCAGAGTTCCCATAGTTTCTTTTATCCGACAAATGACCCACTTAAGCTTGGCGCAGTGTCGACTTTACTCCTTTTTGAATGTTTTCTTCTGTCAAGTAAATTTAATAATACTTCTCTACTATTCCCTGCCGCTGCCAAAAAAAACCTCATTTATCATCCTTCACAGTGATAATTACTGCTGGTAGGTGTCATTAACCGTAAGTAACGTAATTGGCGTTTGTCCAGCTCTGAATTAAGCAAGGTCACTCAGCTAAGAAGATCAGAGCCATGCAGTTTTCTCCCTGTGTGGAGGAGGTTTGGGTTTAATGACATGTTTGGGTCAATAGGCAGAGAAAGGCACTGAGGCACCGTAATAACAGGAAAAGAGGGGGGTTATGACTCCTTATGGTGCCACCTGTGCTGAAAATATACCGTAATGGTCCCATAGGGAGGTCTTTGCATTACAAAATTGCTTCTGTGGCATATTGCCATTGTAATATGTGGCTCTTACAACCACAATTTAGATGTTTTTCATGTTTAATTCTTATTGTCTATGGGCTGAGATTGCGAAAAGCTTTTGGAAACCAACAAAATCCAAAATACATGTGGAACATTTTTGGGTAAGTAGCTAGCTAAGGACTACAGCTTAGATAATAAGCGTACAGACAAAATTTAGCATGTTCAGAATGATTTTATTTTTCGCATTTAATCCTTAACTATAAACCAAGCCGAAAACAAACTCTTTATGCTAATTTTTGGTTGACAAATTAAGTAAAAGTGGTGTGTTATCACCAGTTCAACAAAACAAATCAGGCCTTGCCTCAATAATAGTTTGGATTTCCTCCCAATCTCTTGCCAAATGTGATTGTGTTATTATGTATGACAACTGAAGCATTTAAAGTTAAGTTCATTTTCAATTAGGTTTTTCAACTAAAACCCAATAAAGTTTTATTGAATTGGACTGAATTGCAAATAACTTAAGAGGAAAAACTGTGATAACTGGAAGTAGAACATAAACAAGAAAAACAGTTAAGTCAAAAGTTATGGAAACATTGCTTTTGTAACTTCTTTGTTCCGTTCATGATGATTTTCCCTTAAACATGAATTTTAAATGATATCTATCTTTCACAGGGAGCGGAGCTTATTCAGCTGCCTGGGAAGTGCTGCCCGGAATGTTCCTCTGCCAAACCTTCCTGTCTGTACGAGGGGAAATCCTACAAGGTACTTTTTATATTCTTATGAGTGTGCACATAAGCAAGGGAGAGTAGTTGCTAAATCAGGCAAGACATCCAAGCTGTGTGGGTGAGACTAAGACACCACCGGGCTTCTGTGAACTCTCTATTCTCAGAAGTCAAAAGAAAGTAAGTGGCATAAAGGATACTGCAGAGGAGGCTTCTACACAAACAACCAAACACATCAATATTAAGCTGGTTATAAATATATAAATGCAAACACTGGGTGTAAGGGTTGCTGTGACATGAAGTTAATCTCCTTTTAATAGAGAGCTGTCAGCTACGAGCCTGTTACAAGCAACTCTTATTATTCTAGCATGAACTTAATTATTTATAGGCCAGTGCTGGAAACCAGAATGCAAAGGATTTAATTTTTTGACAGTTGCAGACATAGAGGATAACTCATTAAATGCTGCAGGACATTCAGCCAAAGCCAAGGCTCGGAGTGAATGTAGAGAGTATGAATTTAGTAGGAATTTATCTTACCAGTAGTAAACGAGGATGGATACGGCATACTTATTTTGCATCACAAATGTGAATAATAAATGCATTTTCTCACCTCCACTGTTTTTGAAAGGTTAAAGCATGTGTTTTGTGACTAGATAATTCCTGGTTTAGCTTCTAAGTAATAAGGAAATCGCAGTGGGGAAAGTTAATCAGCAGGAATAAATAACCATGTTTACCTTTCACTTATCTTTAAGTTTATTTAGCACTGATGTGCTGCTATTTAAAGCCGCCAATAAAGAGAAATACAGTCTATCTCAAGACTAGAAGTTGTGAGTTTATTTGGCTTAATGTCATTGAAAAAATGTGTTGGGAGTGCTAGCCAATGTAAGCGCCATAGTTACATAGTGATGTCACCGTGTTGCGGAAGTAAAAAAAGGAGTCAAATGGAGGCATTTCTGGGGGGGACTGTGTGGGAGAGAAACTCCCTCTGGAGGCCTTTTCAGACCATCTACATGTACCAAAATCTATAAAACACACTTCAGGAATTAAAAAAAACAAAATACCATAATAGGGCCTCTCTAACTCTGTACAACTACAGTAGTTGCAAGGAAAATCACCCACCCAATGCTTCGTGGCTGGTTTTAGTGATGATCATGACGTTGTGTGACTGTTGAAATTGCATCATATTGGCCAGTACTAATATTCCGTTCCGACTTCAAACAAGTCTTATTTTGGTAATTATCTGAAGCTTCAGCTACGCTGCATTATAGCTTAGAATTTAACGAAAGAGCACAATGAAGAAATGATCAAACATGCTGGATTTTTCTCATATTATTGTGATTGTGCCTAATGAAATGAAACTGCAAAACTTGGTTTGAAAGCAGGTTGAGCCACATGTTTCTTCAGCATAATAGCAATTGTATTCTTACTACTTTCTATCAACTTTCACTCATGTGAAGATCTGTTCTATAAGTATTAAAGTGTCCTCTACTGGTAATAAGGTAGAGATTGATGTGTTAGGCCCTATAAAATGACCACAGAAAAATTGTTGCACCGGAGAAATAACAGATCCGGATGCAGCACATTTCTTCCCTCAGATTGGATCCCTGGGTAAAGTAGGTTTGTGATTGGGCATCCTGCTACAAAAACAAACTCATCATGGTTGTTGGTTTCTCTAACTCTTGATTCAGTTCTGTAATCTGAAATGTCTTTCAGCGTCTGTGAGTTTTGCCCTGCGACCACATTGTTTCGACAAAGTTTATAGGGTTTTAATACGGGGTTAAGTTCTGCTTTGAAAATGAATAAGAAAATGTGTGACTTTCTTTTATACCTGAGCCATGCATCTTATTAGCATATAGCTTAGTCTGCATGATGTCCTTTTTGGGATTCAACTTCAAAATGTAAAATAATTCTGTTTTAGGTCTTTTCGACATTCTTTCCATCCTTTATAAATCCGAAAAAGGAATATTTTATTCATCCAGGGGGAAATTGGATTTCATGTCGGTTGTTCTATTTTAAAATGAAATAAATAAAAGATAATAGATTATATTTTTTATATATATAAACATAAGAAAGAAGAAATAAGCAATACAAACCTAAAATGAATGAATAATATAATAAAGACATAACAACTGAAGTAAAAAAAGCAAATAAAAGATTTTAAAAAACTAAATAGTGTATAAACATATTTGTCATAGTCACCCTTTGCGCATAATTAGAACTTCAACCTGCTAAATATTTAATAGTCTAATTCTCCCTCTCCCTCCTCAAATTCCACTTCTTTCCCCCTTTTTATTTTTTTCAGAACCTGGCTCGATGGAGCGATAGTGGTTGCCGGGAGTGTGAATGTCGGGATGCCCAGGTGACTTGTTATCTACGCTCCTGCCCCACCTGCCTGCCAGGGACCCTGGTCATCACCCACGAGGACCTATGCTGCCCCGAATGTCGCCAAGGTAGGTGGCTGCAAAGGGTACTGAGTGTGCGGGTCAGTAATATTTGTGTGTGTGGAAACTCCAGCTGGATCAAACCTGGTTCCTTTTTTACTGTTCACCCTTTCACAATGAAACAGGGACAATGCACAGAGCCAAAAGGATATTTTTCACACAAAAGACACATTTCATTTCAATTAAATACGATCAGTAAAAACATGCAACATACAGTATAGGAAATGTTAATAAAAAATCTACAACATTATTACAAAACATACATTTTACATAGCAAGAAAATGCACAGGTTAAGGCACAGGCAGTGCAGACTGACAGAGGGTTGAACAGTGTTGACCGAGCTGATTCCTCACTAACAGTGTGTTTGATACAAAGACATAAATCAGCCATCTCATTTTTAACTGCACCTGGGTTCAACTTTCTGCTAAACCCTGACAGAACGAACTGACCAAGATATTGACCTAGAGTAGTATGAATTAAAATACACCTTTGTAGAATGGAGGAGGGACTCATTTAGAGAGGCCAAAGGCGCTGCCCTCAAAAGGGCTCGTAGAGGTTAAAGGGCCTGTTGCCCGACTGGCTCAGAATCTTTTCTAGCAGTCCTGAGGGCCAGCCTCCAGGCCCCTAACCATTTACGTGGGTCCCACCTAGCCCTGGGAGGTCCTCAAAGCCCTTTGCCAGTCTCCAACGGCTCATGGAAGGAGACGCAAGGCTCAGCGCCCCAGAGCTAAGAGCCCTGTGTCAGGAGCCCCAGCAGCCATGCTTCCAGCCCGAGCCCCAGCAGCCATGTTCTGACTCTGAGACTTGACCTGAGATTTCTCGATGGTTCATAATTTAGCAGAAGATAAACAACACAACAACACACACTGCTAAATCTGTGATACTTGGTTCATCTCAGCAGTTATTTTGGGATAAAGTTGTCATCAGCTTTTAATTATACGCACATTACCATTTACCGCATTGCCCTGAAAATGTCTGAAAATGTTTACAGGCATAAACATGTAGCAAACTAGCAAAAAAAAAGGGTTTGAATGTCATTCTCTGCTCGCTGGCAAATCACATCGTGTTTTGTAGCTGTGTTGCATTTTAATGTTCTTCCCACCGCTGTGGGTGGAAGATGGCATCTCTGCTTTTCTCTTTGATTGATTTCTCCCTGTGTGATAGTTTGTTGTCGGTACAAAACTGGGATTCAAGAATTGAGTCTTCTACCTTTGATTCGGTTGGATTTGACACAATAAAAACTTCACTGTCATGATGGAAATAACTGCAAGCCATACTGTTGAATCAGCATCCATTGAATGTGAATGTCGAGGTGAAAAAACCTATTAGAATTCCGGTCTTTAAGAAGTTTTTAGACTGAAATACAGTTAAATTACTTCAAACTGTGATAGATAGATTTTTTTGTTAGGAAGGGAATGTTTCCATTACTTCTAGATTACTTTTATATTAATCGCAACATAAATAAATACAACAGAAAATAGAGAAGATCATTTTTTTTTAGATATTAGGTAACGGAACCATGTAACCTTAAGAAAGAAGAAACCAAGATATTTAGTAAGGAAAACGTGTCCTCTGCTCATTGATTATATTCATAGGAAAATGTGCCTTTCATTAAGCATAACAACACATGAGCACCTACAGTTTGAAAATGCTAGACAAAAATTTGAGTTAACAGAAAATGCTCCGTTTTAGTTTAATACACACAGTTCAGCTCACACATACTACTTTGTTAACATATAAGTGTACCTACTGAATAAAAAAAAGTGAAAACCATATAGCAAATTTAGGAAGTGTGCAGGACGTTGAACAAAATATTTGTCGAGGCCAAACCGCGGTACTACAACTTCTGTGTTGGTCTGTGACATCAGGAGGCTTACGTTGCAATACAAAAGAAGTAATCATTAGGCTCAAAGAGTTGTGAAATGCTTTATAAGATGAATCCAGGGTAACTTTCTCTCTCCATTCATTTGACTGAGCTGAGAGCAGAAGACGTTTCTGGAGGTGGAGCTAAAGCAAATGCAAATATGCACACTTTACGGATACTTTGGTTTTTGAGAGGCAGGCCATTTTGGCTTCAATCGCCACTGAGAAACTTTCATAGGAATAAACTTGGTCTCGCCTACAACGCTGTATCCGGTTCTCTTTATACATACATGAATGCGTCTTCTGTTGTCCTCCAGCCTTTTAGGGAGACATTGTGAGAGAGCCCAAAAGCCCAAAAAACTTGACAGTTTGTGCGATACTATATACATGTGCATGTTTTTTTTATTCTCATAATGGGCCCCATTACACTAAAAACAGTTATTTTTAGGATGTGCTCAGGAAAGGCACTTAACCAGTGTGAGAGATTATACATAGGCGAGGCCTGCCTCAGGAGGACAAATCCAACCTGTCCTTGGGGAGGGGGGCCAGCTAAGCGGGGGCCGAGCTGTTCTGCGTTCAGCCTGCCATTGCCTGAGGACAGGAGAGAGTAGAACAGTCACACAGAGTCGATTTGAACTATCTCCCCAGTCCATCACTGCTTTTAACTTTGCCTTTAATTTAAACCTTTTATTTATGCCCGCCTTCATCTTCACATTCAGTTTTACACATCGATGTCGAGTCCCAACTCTTTAAAAACAGGTAGGGTGATGTGCTGTGAATTCCTGGGTCGGTTTGGGATGGGTTTTTTGTATTGTTCAAACACAGAAGGCATCATTTGAAGTTTTTTGCGCAGTTTGAAAAGAAAAAGCAGTACAATAATACTACAATGTAAAAACGTTCCAAACACACTGTCTCCCCTGGGCCTTGAAGTTACATGAAATGAAAAATGACTTTCACTTTGTTGGCCAATTTTCCAAGGCTGAATATACAGTATACTGTGTACACCTATTTAACAATTAATGAGGGAAAAAACAAGCTTTTAGTTTGTTCCAGTGCACTGTAATGCTGACCTCAGTCCCTGTAGGTTTTAAGAAAAATTATCTTTCCCTTTTCCCTTCAACCTGTTTCAACAAGAAGGACCACCCATGAGGAAATGTAATTGCCTTTGAAGACACACACAAAATATCGCTTTAGGCTATTTCCCTTTGGTAAACCACACAATGACATCGCAGCACATCAGTTTCACTTCCTTTGAAAAGAGTGATCCATCTGTCTCATTGTCAGCAATTAAAACCTAACAAATGTATGTTAATGTGTCATATAAGATAAATTCCCTCACTGGCAATTAAACAGTGGGATAACATTGATAAGATTTATGAAGACTTATAATTAAGTTTGCCTGCATGAACGGATAATTACAGTTAAATGAGGGAGAAAGTCTTCATTGTACCACACAAGTGGATTGTTTTAGACAATAATAGCTCTATAAGGCTCAGATTTAGCTTGTGCATTTCTCCACGGTAACATGTCTAAAAAGTGAAAATAATGTATAGTCTCAGGCAAATACAAAGTCTCATTATCCAGGTAAGCAACAGGGAAAGCATATAAGATGTAATATTTGTAATTAGTCTGATATCTCTAATGGCCGTGTTTGTGTTAGAAAAAATAATTTACTCAAAGTTGAAACTGTGGCTGTGCTTTTCCATTTATTTAATTTCCATCTAATTCAGACAACTTGGTCTCTAATGATTTTAAGTTCGTATGCAGGTGTTTTGTAATGGTGGTGACTGTGTTATGGCAGTGTTGCGCTCTAAAGCAGGATTTGTTTAGTGTGATGTTCATATGGGGAAGTAGAAAGCAAAGGCTTTGATTGAGAGCTTTGATACCAGTGGTTCATCTCATTAATCTCCTGTAGTACTCTGTAGAAATCATTGTAATGTTTCTAATACTGTATGTAACCAAACAACAATGTTCCAGTAGTTTAGGCATTTCAACATTTCCGAGGGGGAAATATTGTAATTTTTACTCCGCTACACTTATTTAACATCTATAGTTATTTATAAAGAGGACGTAGTATGCTCATTTTCAGAAATATGATATATATGATCATATTTTCGCTCTTAATCATCTTTTAGATGCAGGGGGGCCCAACTCTTACTGAAATATATTGCCCAAATTCATATTATTATCGTTACTTTTTTCCTTCAGGCCTTTAGAAAACACTTGATGCATTTCCATTAATGTATTTATTTTCTTTCTTTGTTACATCCTTACAAAATCTGCTCTGCTTACTATTTGCATAACAATTGAAGCCATCTGTTGCCTCTCCCTGTTCACCTTCTCTTCTCTTTTCTCCTGGTTATTTTCCATCTTTATCAGCCCTCTATGTTTCTTTATACTCCATAAACAGTGCTGTTTATAAATGTAAGTGATAAGTGAAAGCATAGGAGGGAAAACCTCAAAGTTTACACTATCTATACATCCTTCACATGTGTTGGCGTTAATGAGCTAGTGCAATGAGGGAATATAGATGTGATTCCATTTTTAAAAGTATTGTGAGGTGGAGTGTGAAAACATGGTCTGAGTAAGTAGTGTGTTTTGCAAGTGATGATCATGTATGAGTAATTTAAGCGTGCACGTTACACTGCACTTCTGCCTCTCATCACCTCGCAGCTTGTGTGAGTTAAAGGGGGAGCAGTAATGCTTTAATGCCCCCATAATGCACCATAATCCATACAGGCAAAGTGATTCAAACACGAATTACCCACTTCACTTTACATTTATTTACTTATGCGTGTGTTTTCCCTCACTTACCCCGCATTAGTCCGTCTGCCTGGCAGTGAATTCGATTCCCTGACTTTGTTTTGCTTGCAGCTAAAAATAGAAAAAAAAACAACATTTTCTTTCTTTGCCTCTTTCTTCTCCAACTGGAACCGTTACTCTTGCTATAGGCTTATTAATCATGACTGTCTCTAGTCCCAGAGGTCACCAGCTCCCCCTTCTCATTGGGCAGTTTACATCCAAGGGCCGTAACCAGCAGTGTGCTGCGTTCAGGTCTCATGGGAAAGGCTGGAGATGTGACGGTTCATCTCTGCCAGGATTTGACCCAAATGAGTCTTTGAAATATGTGATATTATTTTATATTAAAATACAGTTATACACAAGGTATACAAATGTACTCAGAGAAGGGAATCAGTCTGGTTAAAATATTCTTAGTGTCGCAAATGTGGGTCTACTTTTAGGATACGGATTGAATGTAAAAGAATCAGAACATTGTATTTAACCCAGGCTTTTCCCATTAGAGAAATAAATAAATAAAAGATTATACAAATTAATAATGTGCTATATAAAAAAAAAAGAAAATAGAAATAAAAAAATATTATTCAACTATAAATAAAAAAGAATACTCACTTCCTAACCCTGAAATGAATCCAAATCTGGAGGTACAGTATCTGACATAATCTCAAAGGACAGATATTTAGAGATCCATTTGTGACCGGGAAATTGTAAATATCATTGTTTAACAACTTATTATTTTCCATGACTGAACTCATACAGGATGCAAGAATCGATTAAAAAAGGCTCCACTATCCCATGTCTTTTAGAATCAGTAAAAATGATTTTTTATAAGAGTGATTATTAGCAATTATTTCTGTCCGTGACAGCAAACATTTCTGGCACATTACATCAAATGTGTCCCTCCTACGATAATGCCCATGTGTATTCATTTTTCCAACACAAACATTGGTAAATGTTGTGATGGGAATGGCTGATTTAGATAATTGTATACACACATGTTTTTGGTAACTTTAGAAGGATTTAGATTACTATTACAAAATATTATCAAATATGATTTTGACAATTTCATAAAAAAACTTCCAGGAAAAAGATTAAAAAGCTAGCAGTATATAACACTAGTATAGTAGTGAGTGTTGATAATTATTACTAATTACTATAAGGGTATACTAATAATAATCAGACAGGAGCACTTGTTGATATTCAGTGATTATAAGGTTGTCAAAGTTGCTATCCTAGTCGTTTCAAATATACTGACGGAACTTAGAATGACTGTATGAAACAACTCTGCACTCAGGGATAGTTGGCCAACTCTAAACCCCGAACGTCAGCAGGCGCACAGACCCAGCTGTGTGCAACACTTTGGTGTCCCTGTTTTCGTTGTGTTTAGAGCTTCTTGCAGTGTTTTGTATTTGCTGGGTCTCGTTTATGCATTGCTTTAAGTAAACTCTGCACATGTTTCATCAAGTTGGTAAATGTTTTCTAAATGCTGCGCATGTGTTGTCAAGCTGGTGAGGATGTTTCTTTATTTGAATGTGTTTTCGGAAGAGTTCAGTTTTTATATTTGCACCGTTTCTGAATGTGCACCACATTTCTGAATCTGCACCACGCTTCTGAATTTGCACCACGTTTCTGAGTCTGCACCATGTTTCTGAATCTGCACCACGCTTCTGAATCTGCACCACGCTTCTGAATTTGCACCACATTTCTGAATCTGCACCACGCTTCTGAATCTGCACCACGCTTCTGAATTTGCACCACGTTTCTGAGTCTGCACCATGTTTCTGAATTTGCACCACGCTTCTGAATTTGCACCACGTTTCTGAGTCTGCACCATGTTTCTGAATCTGCACCATGCTTCTGAATCTGCACCACGCTTCTGAATTTGCACCACGTTTCTGAATCTGCACCACGCTTCTGAATCTGCACCACGCTTCTGAATTTGCACCATGTTTCTGAATCTGCACCATGCTTCTGAATCTGCACCACGTTTCTGAATCTGCACCACGCTTCTGAATCTGCACCACGCTTCTGAATTTGCACCACGTTTCTGAGTCTGCACCATGTTTCTGAATCTGCACCACGCTTCTGAGTCTGCACCATGTTTCTGAATCTGCACCACGCTTCTGAGTCTGCACCACGCTTCTGAGTCTGCACCATGTTTCTGAATCTGCACCACGCTTCTGAGTCTGCACCATGTTTCTGAATCTGCACCACGCTTCTGAATCTGCACCACGCTTCTGAATTTGCACCACGTTTCTGAATCTGCACCACGCTTCTGAATTTGCACCACGTTTCTGAATCTGCACCACGCTTTTGAATCTGCACCATGTTTCTGAATCTGCACCATGTTTCTGAATCTGCACCACGCTTCTGAATCTGCACCACGCTTCTGAATTTGCACCACGTTTCTGAATCTGCACCATGTTTCTCCCAATGGAAATGTTTTAGGCCGTTGTAGCACGCTTGCACCTGTTGGCCATCGCACTTTACACTGTGGTATAAGTACTTTTAGTAAAGCACAAGATCTGAGTAATTCTTCCACCATCGAAACTACAATACATCATATTACTTTGGGTGCGCCACGAAACAGTGGCGTCACACTCTTTCCCAGGGGTATTCCTCTTTTTTTTTCTAGAGAGCTTTATACATACCCTTTCTTCTCTGAGCTCGGTTTTCAGTTTAACTTTCAGTGTGATTCCCAGGAGGGGTTCTGGGAAGTTTCATAAATATGGGCCTAGAAATCACAAAATGTTTGTATCTGTAACCAGATC
This sequence comes from Eleginops maclovinus, assembly GCF_036324505.1. Taxonomy (NCBI): domain Eukaryota; kingdom Metazoa; phylum Chordata; class Actinopteri; order Perciformes; family Eleginopidae; genus Eleginops; species Eleginops maclovinus. The sequence continues at coordinate 7,206,404 of NC_086360.1, read as the reverse complement.
CAACAAACTGATTTTAGTCCAGCACACAATGCAGTCTCTTTTCTTGTGTAAAAAAATTTGTATACCAAAGTTCCTTCCAGAGAGAGTTTCTCTGACACACTCCCCCCCTGCCTGAAACACCTCCATTGGACTCCTTTGTTTACCTCATAACATAGTGACATCACTATGTAACACTCGGGCTTCTATTGGCTAGCACATTGTACGTGATAGGCTAAGTCATCTGTCAACAGTTGACCAATTACAACAGAGCTGGCCAGCTAACCATTCAGAGCAGACTGAGCTCTGGTTTCAGACAGAGGGTGAAAAGAGCTGCTGCAGCACAGGCAGTATGAGAAAAATAAAGAGCTTTTTGAACATTAAAGCATGGAGAAATGTCACAGTAGAGGCACAAAATACTAATATGAACCTGAAAATGACCATTTTATGTCCTATTTAATTAACAAAGTTTAGCAAATTAAACAGATTTGATCCTGTTATACAACGTTTAATGATCAAAAATTTGGCAGAGGACCGCATGAGTGAATTAGTGAGTGATGCTTTGCCTTATTATGAGAATCAGGGTGTTAATTTACCTTGAATTCAACAGCCAACTTTTGGTAAATGTTGGTTGTAGTTGATTAGTTGGCTTATCCATGCTCCTGTGGCAGGGAGCCAGTCTCAGTTGGAGGTTAAGCTTGTGCTAACAGGCAAGTTGATATGTGATGTTTTCTATCCAATGCACCATCTCTGCCATACATTAACACATCCACAGTTTCTCACAGGGAACATAATGTCATCAGGTGCAGATAATCGCGCCTGGATCCACCCCTCTGGATCAGTTGTTTTCCTATAAGTTTGCTTTTAATCACAGCAGTAGTTTTTAATTTTGCGCCTCAGGGATCCTGGCTCGCTATGCTTGTGCAGAAATGAAAGAACATTGTGTGTGCGTCAAGGCAACCTTCTCTAAACAACAGCTCATACAAAAAGCGTTTGATTGCCTTTCTTGTGCTGCAAATGTTGCTTTATCATCAAGTGGTAATACAAATCCTATTCTGGTTCACTCTCAGGCTGTCAAAGCAAACAAATAAGGATCTGTTCAGGTGGAGGTTTGTATTCAAATACACACATTTGGTCCCAGTGTTTAAAATTTGGGAGTGATTTGCAGAAAGAGCTCAGGATAGATTAGAGACTTCAAGGATGTTTTTAAAAGATTGGTACATTACTGCCAGAAGGAGCATTGGTCACAGCTGAGAAGAGAGATAAACACTTGACTAATATTCATATTAACCAATAAGCCCGTCAGTGTAAGTATCACAATCTCCCACATGTCTCACTCTACCTCCTTCTTCCCACTCTTATTTTTTGCACACAGCTCCATTTTTCTCTCTCTCTGTAGCAGAGTAGACGAGGGAGATGGTGGGATCAAAAGTAAGGTCAAAAGTGAGAATGAGTGGCAGATGAAAATAAAATGGATGGGAGAGAGAAAATGAAGCAGTGAGAGAGAAAGGAGACAGGAGAAGAGAGTAACAAGAGGTATTGGAGTGGGAATAAAGAGACAGAGATACTTATAACAGTATGTCCTGGCTTTCTGACAGTGTTATTGGCCATTAAGTCTCAAGTCTCACCTCATTCTTTTTTTTCCTATAACGTCCCCCCCACCCTTTTTATCTCTATTCTTTTCTCCTTTTCTTTTCCATTCTATTTTTTTCCTCTTTCTCCTCTTGTTAAGCAGGTCCCTCAGTCACACAAGCACATTATATACTTAATGCGTTCACATAATGAATGGAGCGATCTCTGTATAATCATGTGTGCGAGCAACCATGCATATAGTTTGACGAAGCTGCGCTGGAAACTGAAAGGAGATGGAAATAAGAATGACTTAAAGGATGCATCTAATGCCTATATTCAGGTTCATACATGTGTTTTGGGTTCTACATGCTCAGATTTTCCAGTGTTCGTAGGACTTTCGTATCTGCTCTCTCTGCGTCCCAGCACCATCATTGCAGCTGTCACCATAGCGACAATTTCGACCTATATACGTATAGTATGTGTTTCTCCATGGATTGAGCTGTTTCTTACTGTTACAATATCCATAGCACCTAGACCTGCTTAGACCTGCTTTTTTACAAGTAAAAAAATACATAAATATCAAACTTTTTGCTCAATGAGAACTTTGAGGAAAGATTCTGAAAACACAAAGAAACTCATTTGCTACAAATACCAAATTAAGTACGAGCACAGGTAATGCTACTAAGGGAATAAATGAGGACACACCTATCACTGAAAAAGGTTTCCGCGCAGCTCACTGTTCATGTTTTTTTAAATTAGTTTTTGGATGGCTTTATTAAAGTACGGTATGTTTGATAAAAGCTTGAGGAATGTTAACATTTGGTACCAATAGATAAAAAGAATCAGTGTTAATGTCTGAAGCATGCTTTCTTACAACTGACTGAAAGAGAACACAATTCCACATTTAGCTAAGTGGTAGCGACTTTCAGCCATGCGACCATGATGCTTTTTACATCTGGCATTTGCATTTAAGCTTTAGCTCAAACTAAAGTGGTGTTAACATGAAGGAATTAATTGGCAAACCAGTATGGGTAAGTGTCATAAACATGTGTTCGCCACAGATATACTGTAATTTCCTGCAATGGAAAAATGCCATTGGAGTTTGTTAGGCATTAGCTATGCTAACTTCTGGGAGGGCCTACAATATGTCATCACTACTCTATATGCCTCCCTATACCAGATGCTCTGATGCCGCTTATAAATATGAGTATGATGTATGAAGCTAAAACTGTATGTCATTATTTTTACATTTGTTAATGTGTATTTGTAAAAATATCAACAAAATTCACTTGGGGGTAAATTAAATTATGATAACAGTAAACAAAATAATTGATGTTGTCAACAGCAGCTGTTCCCAGCCAGGACAAGGAAAAGTATTACCGTGCCTTTCTGACTAACCTACAGTATGTTTGAGGTTAGGAAAAAACTGTGTATACACTGACTTTTTCATTGGGAAACAACTTCTTAGTGCAGTAAGTCGACACATTGAAGAAGCTAAGCTTGTGAGTTGTTGGTACAATGTTGGACCGTTTGGGGAAAGCACTTAATCACCTCATTACAAAATGCATCAATTGAGTTGTTGGCAGACAGTAGATGTACTGGAATATTCCCCTTAGGGCACATTTAAGTGAAACTTTTCTACCATCGCTAACACAGTCTGACTGTAGAGCAAAATGGACTGGATGTAATTTGTTTTAAAAAAGAGTTTTAGTGTGTGTATATGTATCTGTCTGCCGCCGCTAGCTGAGTTTCAGTGCGGAGCCAAATTAGATAGATAAATGTGCATAAAATTGATCAAAACTTGTATGTGGCTCTGAGACTTTGATGTACAGAAATGGAATAAAATTAGCATGAAATTGAATGTGTGATTGCATTTGCACCATATGTACTTTTCTACCAGTATTTATTACTCTGCTGTAGATGCAAACATAATGTATTGTATAAAGATGTCTTCATGAAATGTCATGTGTGTGTTTTCCAGTCCAGTGCCATGCACACTGCCTCTCGTGCTCGGGGACTGCGGATCATTGTGAAAGCTGCAGGGACCCAAAGGCCTTCCTTCATCTTGGCCGCTGTCTGTCCGTCTGTCCAGCTGGCTACTTCGCTGAGGGACGAGTGTGTGAAGGTAAGACGGTCTTTAAAAAAATCTATGAAATAAAATAGCTACTCAAAACATTTTATCTATCTATCTGTCTATCCGTCTATCCGTCTATCCGTCTATCCGTCTATCCATCTATCCAACCATCCATCCATCTACATTTTATGTGTATCCTCATCCTTTAAACATGAATGTATGTGGGTGAGCGTATTGTTTTTGCCGAGCTCGAAACCAGCCCGAGCACCTTGACCGAGCTCTGACCCGCGACAGCCGTAATCTCCTTAGTATTTTCTTTGCATTGAGTTCCTACCATCCCATTGACCCATTCTCCTAGTAAGGCAGACATTTACAGCTCACAGCTACCCATGAAGCCATAAACACCTAACACCCCGTCGCCATAAACCTATCAGGCCCAGATAAAGGTATTAACTTTAAAGCCGCTAACGCTATAGCAGCTGCATTTTTAACAGCGTGTGCCTTTGAGAAAGATACAGCAATACTTATGTCCTGAATGAGTCGATTGTGTTTAAGTTTTGTAATGAATTTATTGAACCAGGAATGTCCTTCTCTAAGATTATAAATGTCTTTCAACAAGCAAAGACAGCAGCAGCATAAGAATACAGAAGTCACAAAAAAGATAATGCCAATTTAGAGGAGACATACTATGAAAACTTACTTTTTTAATGCCTACACTTGGGTATTTCAAGTGCCTCACAAAGCCAAACATTAATGTTGGTAAACCAACAAGCCCTTCAGATTTGGCTCCTTCTCCTATGACCCGATTAATTAGAATATATCTGCAATTTCGAAAAATAAATAAATAACTTAATAATAATACGCTTTTTATTAGTACCCATTTTGGGATCTTTTCAAGTACATTGTTAAAGATAGCAAAACAAGTGCAAAATGTATTTAAAATAATGGAATAAAAGTTCAAAAAGGTCATGCTATCTTACCTTATACTGAAGAATCCGTAAATTACTAGAGATTTTGTCGATATTTTAAGAAAATCTATTATCAAAGTTAAATGTTTCTGTTTTAACAATCTTGATACATCTTTAACAGCTGTGTATTTATCCACTCACGCACCAGAAGTCCTAAACATGCTCCACTTTCCTCCATTAATCCCACACAGTCTAATACCAAATTTTTCGTGGATGTGGGTGATGAAAACAAAGCTGCGAGCCTGAACTTGCATTGTTGATAAGACCTCTCTCTGGTCGCCCCTTCTCCTTCCCCTCATTTCCCTTCAAAATCTCTTTTCATCTTTTTCAACATCTCTTTAGCCTTGAGTCTATCGATCTCACAATCTCTTTTACATTCTAATCCGTTCTTGTCCTTCTCCCTATCGTCCTCATCTTCCCCCTGATCGGGATCTTTATTTGCTCTGTTGTCACTCCCGCTATCTCTGCGTGAATGGGAGTCAGCAGGGTTTTAGGGGTTTTGGTTTTTATTCCGGAATCTTAAAGTTTCTCATTAAATAACAGTTGAAGTTGAAGTCCCCTCATATGCCTTTTTTGTACAATTATTTTTCCACCAGTTCCATTATAATGCTTATATAGATGTCTATAGAGTGTGTGGATGATTTATTTGCTGTGTTGGAGTGATGCTTTAACCAAATTAGTCTTAGACATTTTTTCATAAGTGTTGCAGGTTTCAGATAACTCTGCTTTGGGGCAAAACATGAATAAATCAATAAAAAGTTGATTTACTCTAGTGTTTTGTTGCTATCAGCATTTGGGCTGCTTAGGAAGGTGCAGACCCAGCAAATACAACCCAATTTAAAAATAACAAAAGTTGGACCATGCACAAATCTGAACATCTTCTTTTTAGGTTCATATTATGTTGGATGCAGCATGGACCAAATAATGGTTCACACTGGTCCTTAAAATCAAGGCCTTAAAGGTTTTAAAAAAACAGACATAAACAGACATAGAACTTGAACTTATGTATTGCATTTTGTGCCAACAGGAATTGAAGTTATTTTTTCAAGTCTTTTACTTAACTTTATTTTGCTCTCTAAAACCAGAGCCCGTTATGCTCTGATTGGTTAGAATGTCGGCTATGCTATGATTGTTCAACTGCTCAGAGAGGTCCCGCTCCTTAGCCTATCACGTACAATGTGTTGGAGCGCTAGCCAATATAAGCGCAAGTGTTACAAAGTGATGTCATTATATTAGGGAAGTAAACAAAGGATTCCAAAGGGGGCGTTTCAGTCAGGGGGGGGAGTAGTGTTGGAGATAAGCTCCCTCTGGAGGGAACTTTGGGGTTCTACACTTTTTTTTAGCCTTTGCAGACCATTTACATGCACAAAGTCCTATATAACACACTACAGGAAAGGGAATCCAGATAAAAGCATAATAGGGTCCCTTTAAATACACCAATGGTTTCCTCTAGTACATCCCAGCTAGAGCAACATGAGTTTAAACTCCCCGACATGATTGAATGTACAGGGTTTCCCTCTGATGACCTGCACATCAAGGTTATCTGGTTTCTTCGCTTTCCACTATGGGATATAATAGGCAATTTAATAAAAGCTCAGATAAGAGGACAAAATTAATTTTTTTGAAGTGACTGACACCCATAATCCTCTCTCCTTCCTCCTCCTCCTCCTCCTCCTCCTCCTCCACAGCTTGCCAGTCATCCTGCGCCACCTGTTCCAGCAGGTGGGACTGCCAGTCCTGTGGCCCCCAGCAGCCCCTACTCAGCACTGATAGCGACGAGTGCCTGGCTTCCTGTCCTCCAGGATCCTACCAGCACGACATCACACACTGTCGCTGTGAGTATACCAGACTGTTGGGTACCTTAGTGTGATCTATGATACTTTTTGGAGGTCATAATGTAGATTTGGCTCAGATTCAAGCACCAACACGGTGCAAAAACTGAGAAGGTAACACTAGGAAAGACGCAATTCCACACATTATATTACATTACATTTACTTTAGCTGGAGCTTTTATTCATGAAGATACAAACTCAGAACAGCATGACACCAACAGATAAATTCACTTTAAACAAGCCAAACCATTGTACTGTAAGTGTTGTGGAATTAGCTTCATATGAGCTTACTAAGTACTTCCAACAGGTGGACTTTAAGTCTGTGATGGAAGATCAGCAGTCTTGATATCAGGATATCATATTTCATGAATCTTGTTCCACCTTTTTGGAGCCAAGATAGGAAACAGGAGTGTTTTTTTTGAGGGGTGCCTATGTCCGGCACAATCTCCCAGTGGAACACAAGACTTTATTTCAAGCCTTAAACCATTCTCTTAGTGGTCTTCAGTGAGTAAATGAGTTAATGCGAAAAAAAATACCATTGTATGGCTATGGGATGTTTCTGCAAGGATGTCCATCCAAACAGAGAATGAAAACCTATTATGAGTCTGAAATATTATTTGGGATAAAGTGTTATGCTCTATAATAAACAGCCGAAGTGTCGGTCGGTGATAACATACAATATCTCTGACAGACAAAATGTGTATGACTCACATCTGAAGTTTTATAGGCATGGGAGTCAGTAGTTCTGAGGATTTCTATCTAATGTTTTAATTTCTCTGGAAGGATTTGCTAAATTTAGATTGAGGTTTATGCAGTTGGCTCACAATAGTGAGAGAGTTACATTAACTTTAGATACATTAACTAAATTGCTTCAGACACTACTCTAAGTCAACAAATATCACACCACTAAAGGAAATATCGCATCAAGATTTAAAGACTTGACACATGTTTGATGATATAATTCATTTTGGAAAGAACAACTTTGTGTCTTTTAGAAAATATGTGTCGAACTTGAACTTCATATGATCTGAAATATTTTACATCAAATTATAACCATGCTGGATTTTCTACAAACAAAAAAAAGAAAGTCCTTCTTTTGTCTTTCAAGCTGTCCTCATTTGGTATTTTGCTAAGCTTTGTTTTATCCAATTCTCTCTGTTTTTGTCATCTAATCCCATCTCATTCTGATATCGGAAGGATATAAATATCATCTTCCTGTCTGCCACTTTCAGTTCAAACTATTGGTATTGGGGCCGAAAGTACATCCACAGTCCACAGTTGGTAAATCGTAATCTCATATTGACTCGGTGGCTTGTTTCCCGAGGATTGTTACGGGATAAGTTGAGCGGATTTTCTTATTGAATATTTTAAGATGTGACGTAAGTAGGCGCATTCTCTTGGGGTTCCGAGTATTATTGCATCAGTGTTGTGGCTTTGCTGACTATAAGTTCTAGGAAGTCCGTTTCATTGCATTCTAGGTGGACTATTGCTGCCCTTATCTTCCCTGCAGAATTGTGTGGAAAAGATAAATGAAGTTAAGTTTTGAAGTGTTTTTTTCTTCCAATACTTGGCCCTCTCGTCCCTGCTCCCCTCTTATTGTCTGCACAAAAAGTCTTTCAAAGGAACATTATAAAAACCAATTTGCACAACAACAAAAAAAAGACGGAAATGAAATGGACTTGGAAATCCCAGAGTCTTAAATTGGCTTTTGGCTTAAGTTGGCCATTTTATTGTTTTTCACTCAACTGAAGCCGGGTGTGTTTCAACATAATTACTGCTGCAATAAGCTACAGTCTCTGCCTCCTGTCAATCACCCGACACCCACAGGACAAAAGCAGGAAGTCTCTTTTGAAAAACAATAAGAAAATAGCTTATATTGTCAAATCCCTCTCTTATTTTCCTTAGGTTGTCTTTTTCCTGTCTAATTTCTACTATTTCAAGGCAATACAATCAGAAGCCAAACATCCTACACTTTGGAGAAAGGGGTTTTCATCTTCGTCTGATTCAAAGTATTTTATCTTACAAAAAAATCTAATTTCTGTCGCACTCTCCTCTGAATGCACCTGTTTCTTTGCTTGTCTGGTTGCCCTTCTGAAATGTTTATTGTGTCAGGACCGGCAACATGTCAGACTGCACAATAGATACTGACCAATCACGGCTTTAAGAATTGCGTAATGCAGAGAGGTGATGGGTAAGCAGGTGCCTGGGACTGATCTTTCTAGTTCCATCTGACAGCAAAAACATTCTTCATCTTTTCATTTGACATTTGTATCATTGTCTAGAGACAGAACTCCTGCTTTGACTCAACTAGAAGTTGTCAACCTATGTGAGGGAACACAAAATAATTCTGGCATCATGCTGCGTTAATTCTCTTCTACAATACACAAAAACAAGAGTAGTTTTTATTTCCAAAGTCACAGAAGTCTGTCAGGCTGTTAGTGTATGCTCTGGAGCTGGCGTCAGTCTATCCGTTCTCATGTTACTGTGAGCTTAATGTCAAAGTGATTTAATTGACTGATTATTAGCAGCATCTAGGTACTTTTAAATTACTTGAACTCACATTTATTGCTGCGGGAAGGCTTATAGCTATAGCTAACCATTCCATTTGAGTGAAGGGAAAATGCCAAACATTTAACCAAACTGCAGTAGGGATATTTACATGAAAAGACAGATTGTGTTAAAGCATAATGTGTTTCGGGGTGTTCTTTTTCTGTTATCCTTGTTTTACATTATCAGGGTTTAAACCGGATAAATGGATACTCACTTTCGGCCTGCGCCCTCATACCAAAATGCAGATTTTCCCACTAACCTTTTAAAGCGATGCCACAATACAAATATTTCTGTTCGTCAAAACAGTATAATAACTCAAAAAATATGAAAATCATGTCAAATAGAGCGTCCGGCGGTATAGACAGCGTTTTGACCGAGCTCTGAATAAATGAGGGATGGATGTCCAGTCGGTCTGCCGGTGGACGAGAGGCAAGCAACATGCTTACACTGAAACTGTGATTTCTGAATTAGGTTGTTTCTTTATTCCGTAGAGGAAGTTAAGAAATGTATTTGTTGTTTGAGGTGCAATACAAGCAGCTTTAAGACATGAAGAAACTACTACTTTTCGCCTTGCTCTAATGCATTCTTATAGCCGGAGAGTGGGAGGGGCCGTTCTTTTTGCCGGAAGTCACATTAGTGCCCTCATATTATATTTCTCTAGAACCCCGGCATTATCCTGCATATGACATGGCCACATACTAAATAAACCAACGACTTGACCCACAAAAACCTTAGGATTATTGTCGTATTGCTTCCGCTAACAAAAATAGTCCGTTCCCCTCACTTTTAAAAAGCGAGAAACAGTTTTGTCAGCAACAATAGCAGTTATAGGACCCACGTTTTGGTGGGATACTTAATTGATGCATGGTGCATTTTTACTATTACAAACCACGCCTTAAGAAACCGCATGATAAAACAACCAGTCACAGACACAGTTTTCAATCTAAAAAGTAAAGCAGGATAAATGCCCGACAAGGGACGTCTACATTGACTGTTACTCAACCCAATCTACTTTAAAGGTCTCCCAGCGCTTGAAAGCCCGGACTGATAAATAAAACCTGTGGCTCAGTAAGCTAAACCCCTGTGGGAATGCTAATACACTCTGAACGGTTTAGCCAAGCACCTCTTTCAAGTGGGGAAGACCTGCTGTGACTCCTGGAGATGATGGGTAGAAATAGATAGAAAGAGGGGAGTGGGTAGGAAAGCAGAGAGTAACCACAGCCGGGTTCTGCAGCTCGATTTCACACCTTAATGAATATTGTCAAGAGGATTGGAATTCAAGACTTCCCAGTGCACAAGCTCCTTGAACGGCCTTACATTTGATACACAGCAGCATCCATCGTTGGAAAACCAGCTCTTTTGTATCTTGCCTCCATCAATATAGCTTTATGTACTGGATACAGGACTTGCTGTAACACAAACCCATGGTGGATACTTCACTTAATACATTTAAGCTGCCACTATTCTGATTCGGTGGCATATACACTGGCAGCATCCATTGTAGAACTCCCCTCCCTTGCATTAATCTACCCTGCATTAATCCTATAATTAAGTCATTTTATTAAATGATGCAGTAAAAGCAATTAACCCTCCTTTCATGTTGGGGTGAAATCTGACTGATTTAATGCTTTCATCGATCATAAATATTGTGTTTTAAATTTGATTGCCTCAAGGCCTTATGATATCCTCCACAGTAGCCATTTGAACATATAAAATAGCTGATCACCACTTTCATAACATTTTTTAGTGGTTTAATCAACGTTGTAAAGCGTTATGTATTCCTGTTCAAAAATGACCGCCATATGAAATGAATGGGTGTCCCTAGATTATGGTTATCCATCAGACACACCTGCAAATCGACAACCATGTTAATTTTGAACATTTTCAGGGTCTATTCTTTATATACTCACCGCAGTTATTCATGTAAACCAGTCGTCTGAGACATTTTCTACAGATTAAAAGGGTGTTCAATCAATGTGGTAATGATTAAGGATATTTGTGTTAAAATAAGTTAAAACAGACCATTCAAATTTGACCAGGATCACTAAAGTAAGTCCCCTTCCTTCTGTATCTGACCAGGTTTTAGTGATTCAGAAATACTTTTTTCCCCAACAAAAACCCCATACTAACTAGTCAGCTTTAAATCTCCAATTGGCTTTCATGAGGGCAAAGATATTTTGGTGTTTCCATAGCAGTTTCTTCTGTTAACGGAGAAATAGAGGATTGGAAAGTGGGCCTGTGTAAATCAGTATGTGATTAGGTCGAGGCTATTAGTGTGGATTTAGCCTGGGTGAACTCTTGTTCTAATGCTTGTTTATGGGGGGAAAGAAAGAAGGGAGGAAAGTGGGAGAGGTAGAAGAGAGGTAGAAGGGAGGTAGAGGCGATGAGAGTTGACAGCCGTTAATAGTGTTTGGTGTTTGGAAAGCACTGGAGACATTGTAGTACATCTTGGCAGAGGACCAGGACCACCCAGACCCGGTGCATTCCCGGAGGCCCCTGTGGGTTTTTGTAAATGCCTCTGGGCCCATGACGGAAGGCTTTACTGTGTCTGCTTGTGCGTGTATTTAAAGACAGGTTGTTAATAATTATGGGAGGCATTTTGCTAAAGATATTCACTCTGCTTCCTTCCACCTCTCCTTTTTTCTGTCCTCTTCAACCCACTTTCCCCATACGTTTTTTCATACTTGTCTATTATGTCTCTGGGAGATAGAAATCGTAAGCATGTAGCTATGTAATTTCGTTGTAGTTTTCAGTGTAGAATAAGTCCAATACACGCCACAATTAATATCTCTTACATTTTAATATCACTTTTTGCGCAGGAAATAGTTTATGACATACTTTTGAACTCCCAAAAGTTGTATAGAAGATATTTTAAAGGCATGTGCTTCTTCATATGCAAATACTTTCACCTTGTGACATCCCCACTCCTCAAACAATCTCTTGAGATGAAATGAAAGAGATGCATTTGTAATTATTTTAGGTCACATCCCCGATCATTATGTGCACCTATTTAACAATATACGCCAAAATTAATACAACAAAAAACTGATTTTTTTGGTTCCTAAATATCAAACTCCTATCATCAATCAATTTTTTTCTTTTAAAACCAAATATAGCTAACGTAAGCAGGAAGGAGGAAGTGTGTTTGACATTGATGCAAATGTTAGTAGTGGCCTAATGGTGGTACTTCAACTTCTGTCAGTTTGTGACATCATTTGGCCTAAAAACACATTTTCCCATTTACTTACACTGGGAAAGAGATGTCTGTTTTTTTTCGCTGATATTTTTTCAACTGAATAAACAGAATTTTTGTATAGCCCTTATTTAAAACATTAGGTTCTGAAAGCGCTAAAAGCTGAAACCAGCGTTATTTGTCCTCTCCACTCATTTGACTAATCTGAGATTGGACGTGACGCTGCAGATTGGAGGCCGGGCTTAAGCAAAACTCAAGTGCGCTGGCTCTATGGGCCCACATGAGGGTACTTTTGCTCACGGGAGTAAGACCATTTTGGTTTCATGTGGCACTGAGCAACCTTCATAGGAAGGAAGTGGCATTTTAAATCAAGCTTTTAATGATTATTTCTTGCATGAAGGCTCATACATACTGCAAGATAATGTGTCTTTAGAGAACCCAATTTGAACTGCATATCTAAAAAAATACAATTACTCTTTTTCACAGTTTTTGTGAAAATCTAAAGAAAGCTGTACCGGATCTAATCGATTCTTCCTTGATTGAACCAGCCACATTCCCCCCCCCCCCCCCTCTGTTACATGATCATTGCATTTCAGTTTCTCTGAGAATGTGGCATTCAGTAGCCAAGGAAGCAATGTGGAAATTTCACTGGCTCCCTACCCCTGTTTTCAAAAAACTAGCCGTTATGTTTTAAAATGAACTACTCACTGTGGACTCACTCATAGAGCCATTGTTGAAGATCATTTTTTCATCACTGAGCTAATCATAAAGTTCAGTAAGGAGACGAAATCTTTGGCGGTTGAAATGTTTTTATTTTTGTATGCTGTTAACAAAAAGAAAAGTGCAAAAAAGGTTTTGTGCAATAATTTACATATTTATAGTTATAGCCTTGTCTCTGTGCTGATGTGCATCTACTTAAATGAAAGATACTGCACATGCTTTTTGAGATAAAGGCGATTCCATTCCAGTAATGGGGGTTTTCAGAAAAATAAGCTTTTTATTGATATTTATTTTTTACTCTTATCTTCTTCGCAAAAGTTGCTTTTTTTGCGTGATTGGTCTAATTGCTGGATCTCTCATCCCATTTTTTTTATCACTCAAGGTTCGGGGGCCATTGAACCGCGTCAGGAAAGTAATCACATCTGCCCCCCCCTCTTAAAAGTCCCACAAGAAGAGAAAGTGAAGATTATCCCCTGTACTGTGTGACTGTGCATTCATCTCCACCTCCCCTGGTTTATGCAGAGTAGGCTTTAGAGTAGGTTTTTTGGCAACTGGCCTGCTAGGATTACATTGGCTGATAACTAAGTGCTTCAAGCTGCACGGAAAAAATAAATTGCTTTCCTGCGAGGGGCAAGGTAAAGGACGTGTAATCCCCTTGTTGGACACAACCATTTTCGGAGGAGTGTGTATAAATGTAGTCCATAGGAATGCTTATGGATGTATGTTTGCTTCATCTGCAGGAAACTAGATTTGAATGTCCAGCATGACTATTCCTTAAAGCGACAGCAGTTAGTTTTAATCAAAAGATGTTTGATTAAAAAGTTTACAAATGTTTGAATCTACCGGTTCAATGAGGGATTAATGCTTGATAAATTGTGATTTAAATTATTGTACAATTTATTGAGTGTGTTTCAGCAGGGCTGCTTACAGTATCATCTCATAGAGATGGTAGCATGGACCCTTGGGCACAGTGAGATGGGGTCTGCTAGAAATATATACATTAAAATTGAATAGAATCTTCAGAGAAACATACACAGACAGAAAGAAAGATGAAAAGAAATCCAATGTGAAACTGGAGAAAAGCCAGAAGGCTGGGGGAAGACAGAAAAAGGAGCACAACTTCAGAATCTTAGATTGTGAGAGTTATTGAGAAAGAGAAAGAGGATAGACTACCTGTCAATCTACCTGTCGTATTGAAAGATGGTTTTAAATCGATCATTAAAATCCTTTGCAGCTAGTTGTTTGCAACTTAAAAACACCTCAGGCTGAATGTGGAAAAGGAATGAAAAGGGACAGGAAGTTGAGGAAGAATGAGAGACAGACAAAGAAAAGTACAGTGTGGAAAAAAAAAAATTTTATGCAGCGAATTCCTTTTTATTTCGCTCCCATTCTTAATAATGTACGAAAAAGGTGAATCAACTGTATCAGGCATGCACAATACACCACATGCAGCACACACTTAGGATTACTTATAATTTTGTTATAATACAAATCTCCTTTTTTCCAGACAGACTTTTAATCATCTTGCATTTAGCCCTTTACCAAAGCTGAATTCATAGTTGGGATGGAAATGAATTGAGATGTTGCGACTCAAACTTACTGCATTTGCACAAGAAAATTCTACAAAATAAAAAGGAAAGTTCAAATGGGTTGCAAACGTAAACATACTTAAATTACAATCGCAACAGAATAATAGACCACTGATCTCTTCCCTGGTTGCAAAAGTGTCTAATTTGGCTATTTTAATAAAATATATTTTGATATAGTGTAATTCAAATATAAACATACATGTATATCATCTTCAATATGGCTGATTAAGATTACAATTAAAACCCCTTTATCAAATTCAGTTCTTCACTCTGTTATTTGACAAATACACTCATATGCCCGAAATACACACACACACACACACACACACACACACACACACACACACACACACACACACACACACACACACACACACACACACACACACACACACACACACACACACACACACACACACACACACACACACACACACACACACACACACACACCACCAGAACCTATAGTCATGCACTCATGGAGAGGTGCCAAGTCCCTACAGACTGCAAGGTTCCTGAGGGAACTAAATTCATCATCTATTACGTGTCTATGTATTAGATTAGGCTGCGGAACACAATTCAATAAATCTACATTTTCACATTTTTGCCATGATTCCCTGCTCTGACTATTGTTAAAGTCAATGTGTGTGTACTGGTAGCAGATTGTAGCACTAAACAGCGCCACATACTGTACACATGTACTGTACACATGTACTGTACACATGTACTGTACACATGCACAGTACATTCTTGGAGCAATTTATACATCTCAAATAACCATTATTTCTGGTCACTTTTAAAAATGTTCAGCAAATTTGGATAAGTTTGGATCAAATTTCAGGGTCAAGAAAAAGAAGCTGGTGAAAAAATTTGCAATCTGTGAAAACCTGTACGACAAAACAATATTTAGATCAAAACAAAACTTGTTTCTTTAAAATAGCCGGATGGCCAAAGTTGGCCAAAACTTATAAGTTGTTTGTTACATGGCTTCCATTTACAGGAGGTTATTTAAATTTGTCAAGTCCTCATTTAGGTGTAGTGCAAAATCAGAAGACAAGCATACCATTTCAATTCAGACAACAACAGAAACTCAGGTAAGAGGCTTGGCAGATATTCGGTAAGAACAAAGCTTACTATGCTGGAGGATAAAAATAGCTAAACCAAAAGGGAAATAAAACGTATTACATGCTCCTCATATTACGCAACCCTGTTGAGAGTAATATGTCGTCAGTAGTGAGAGAAGCAGGCCTTGTATGTGTTTGATCAAACAGAACAAGTCTTTAGTGTTTCTGGTAGTTAATGTGTGTTTTCCAGATGATAAAAAGAAGCATATAGAGAGACTGACCGAATAAATGATTGTCGTTACCTGAGGAGAATCTGTTGGGAAGAGGAGGGATCGGGAGATTTATCTCACACTGCATGCTTTCCTGCTTTTTTGCGATAACATACTGGGTTAACTTCTGGCGTCTTCCATTAAATGAGAGAGATTTTCATCAGCATTCTGTAAATGCTGCTGATGAATACATTAATTACCCTCTCTTCGGGTGAATATCACCTTGTCCCGATGTGATTTTCCCACTTCTTATATGTTCTGAATTCGCCTTCCTCACCATTTCTTTACCATTGAGTTTCCCTTTTTAATCTCTATCCTTTCATCACTTCACTGTTCACCTCATTTTTTACCTTCCTCTTTTTTTTGCAAAATTGATTAGGAGAGGACTGAAGCTTGTATCTAATTTGGATCACAATATTCCACACCCTTGTAAATAAATACTTGCAGAGCTCCAAAGCAACAATGAGGAATGTAAAGGGTTATCACTACTAGTCTTTCAAAGCCGATGTCAATAAAATAACATTCAACTGAAGGTTCACGAAAGAAATGCAAATGTTAACCTGCCCCTCGGAGTTCCACAACGAACCTTTACGGCTCCCCTGACATTTTGTTTAGAAGAATCCTCAAGGTTTGCCAATATTTAACAGAAAAGTGTTTTTTACTTTATGTAACCTTAAGGAGAGGCATTATAAATAAAATCCAATCTTCGCACTTAAATGTTAATAGGAAATAAGATAACCACAGAAGTTATTTTGAACAATGATATTACGAAGGGGTAATATACTTCTTTAGGTGTTTCTACAAATATCCTCAAAAAATAAAGAACACCTTTTTTGAATGTTAGATGAACATCCATTAACAATTAGTAGAAATGTTAGAATCCTGTTAAAAAAAAGTTTCATATAATCATTAAAATATGCACAACAAAGAATCATTTGTTTTGTATATATTTTTTTGACTGTGCACGGTCTCCGAAAAAGGTTCCTTATTACTTTTTGGAACCAAACTGCAGTAGCTAGTTAGTGTGCATTTTCAATCTGGTGTCATGAAGCAAACAGTATTGTCAGTGTGTTATCTGTATCAAAGCCAGCATATTCACAGCACTCCTGTGTTTTCCTATAGTTTGTTTTTGTCTTTTTTTCTGTGGCATCTGGGTTCAGTCCGTGGACTGCTGGGAAATCATGCGTCATACCAGTTGTTGTTGAAATAAGTTTTTGGAGCTTTGTTCACACTCCCCTGTAGTTGTACATTTGCGAGTACAATCTTTAAGGTAATACATTCTCTAGGCCCTTAACTTAATTTTAACTATCACAGCAAGATACCTTACCAAATTCTTACCTGAACCTTAATGAGGACATATGCCGCTAATTTTAGGTTTCGCATTTTTCATAATTTGCGCTTCTACTTTGACATGTTTAGATGCTTTGATATTTAAAAAGTGCTTTATCATGCTTTTTATTTTCTCATACTGCCTCTTTTCACCCTCTGACCTGATTGGTTAGCTGACCAACTGTGTCATGATTGGTCAACCGCTTAGAAATGTCCCGCCCCTAAACCATCATGTACAATGTGTTGGAGCGCAAATGGTATGTACTGTAGTGATGTCATAAGGAAGTAAACAAAGGTGAATGGAAATGTTGCAGGCAGGTGGGTGAGTGTTTTCTGGGGCTTTTAGCCTTTGCAGACTTTTTGCCTGCACACAAACCTAAATAAAAAAATACAGGAAAGGGAAAATCCAGAAAGAGCCTCTAGAAGCAAGTCCTAACTAAGCCCCAAGAAAGGAGGGGAGGTTAGACCAAAGTGTCCTGAAAACATGTTTCTGTCCTCGCTATGTAGCCGTTACAAGGTCTGAAAGACAAATGAGTGTGTATGCAAAGACACAGAGAAATACACATGGACTTCACACACTACATTTAATCAAAAACAAAACAAGATGAATTCAATGGAATTATTTGATTGCGTGTTTAAGAGTGTGCCTTGTTCCTGGTTTATTTCATTCTCTCTTTGTTTTTATCTCGTTTATACCCCCCCCCCCACACACACACACACACACACATTTTTACATGCATTCCACATATAGCTCACTGATAATGGCAGCTATGAAGATCACACACACACACACACACACACACACACACACACACACACACACACACACACACACACACACACACACACACACACACACACACACACACACACACACACACACACACACACACACACACAGTGATGTTTAGGATTGCGACTGCTATCTCTTTTTCCCTGTATGTACTTACATGCATTACAATGCCAAGGTATATAGGGTTTCTTTCAAATCAAGCTCAAAAATTGGTCCACTAGAGTATTGTATGTTTTCGGTAATGCATCAGATTAACCATATTTCTCCATTTGTTGTTGTCATAGTGACGATTATGTAGTGTTGTAATGGACTTGTAAGTGCAGGTGATTTTCAAAGCTTGTCACATTTGATTTCCATGTAAGGAAAATATTTGAAAGTTGAAAGAGTTTTTGAAATCCCAAACCAATTGACAATTGTACTATTTTTCTGTAATACTATTTATACTAACAGGTGTTTTTTTTCTTCTATTAAATCCTCCAGGCTGTCATGAGTCCTGCTCAGCATGCCATGGGCCACTCCAGCAAGAGTGTGTGTCATGTTCGGACCGGGCTGCCTTACTCAAAGATGGGGGATGTGTCCCTGACTGTGGCGTTGGTTTCTACAGTCAAGAAGGCGTCTGCTATGGTAACCCATTTCAATACTGCACTTCAAAACATAGCAGAATTGTATAAGGATGTAGCAAGTTTTGGGATATTAGAATTTTAGGAGTATAGTATAGTTTAAGAGTATGTATTAGTACACATGTTAGTTTTAAGATAAATCTTCTTTCAATATTTTTTCTAACCTCTGTCTTTTAATGTAAAATATCTACTGCAATAACTTGTTTCCGTGTTTACCAGAGCTTCCAGAAAATAGATATATATACAGAAATTACATTCAGCTACATAGAAATTACCTGACTTTGTTTTCTGTTTTGTTTTGTGAGCACACTAATTGGACTCTGGTTGTTGAGTAATAGAACGTTTAATTGTTTAATTTCTTTGCAAAATGTTTTAACTTTGATCTATTTTGGAAAATCTGCTATTGCATTTGCCGTGAAGAAAATAACTTTATTTGTTATTTTCAATAAAAAACGTTTTTAAAAAGTAAAATATAAAGAGCTGAATTCTAAAACCTGAAAAGGAAAAAAAAACACAATTAATAAAGCTTAAAAGAGGCAGATGTTATTTGCTATATGTGTTATTCTAAATGTTTAGGAGGAAAAAGGACCCGACAAAGCTGCAGTCATCCCAATGAAATGTTGTGTATCTTCACGTCATGAGGAGATGATATTTAAACAGACAAATTAGACTGCACTGCTGCAGTAAACAGAGAACACACTGAGACAATAAGAGGTTTATTTTTTCGCAGTCAACCGGAGGTGAAGGTTTGTTTGGGCTTGTTTTGTTTTTTTTAGAATCCCTGTCAAGCTTCCACTGCACATGGTGCCAAAATGATGAAGTCAGCAAAGTTAGCAAACAAACAATCTAAAAAAAACACAATAATTAGCAGCTCTCTCTAGCACTAATGAGGATTCAGAAGCCATTTGAATAAGGAGATCCTGTATGAATATGGATGGTTTCTATTTTGGAGCAGTGAGATAAAGAATAGCGAGAATAGGCCTCCCTCAGGGCGATGGTGAACTTAGCAGCAGGTCAGGGGGGGGGGGGGGGACTCTTCAACACCCCCTGGCTCATGTGGTGGACTTGAAGCCCTCAGCAGGGAGCTCTCACAGAAAATGTCAAAAACCTAGGGAACTTTCTGGAAAAAAAGGTCAATTGCATTAGTAGTTGCCATTTGGAGCTAAGAGATGTGTTTTTAAAATGACAACATCCACAGAGAGCAGAAGGGTTCAACTTGTTCCCCCTCTCAGGGCCTTCTGGGTTAGATTTCATAGCTTTCCATTTTTGTCCCCTCAAGCATGCCGTAGGAGTATCTGTCATTGATTTCAGCCTCTGTAATGATGGAAGCAAAGATCTGGCTGAGCTTGTGTGCTTGTCAAAGTGGCATGTCAATATGGAATTCTCCACAAAATGGTTTTCACACACACACAAATGAAGTTTAAATTGCACTCACAACAAACTCAACCGTAGTCCAGTTCATAGTCCAGTTGTTTCCATTGTGAGAGTGGTTCCAGGGCCAGTTTGGAGCCACTCCCCGATTGCGAACCAGTGTTTAGTGTTTCTACCACAGCGGTGGCAACTCTCAGACCCTGAAAAATGGTTTGCATTTGGAACTTAATAAACTGGTGGGCAAGAATCAGATCCGAACTAAAAAAGCACCGGCAACGGAACAGATTTTTGGTGGAAAAAGGGTAGCAGCAGAACTCCTTTTAGGAACACCTCATTGCTTAGTGTGTAGCCCACCGTACAATATACATGATTGCGATTTGCGACCAAAACTAACCAAATCACTTTTTTACAATATACCAAGAGCACCTAAACTTGGTTTGGCTTTCCACATGTGAAAAGGCCCTAAATGAAAAAGTGAAACTCAGTTATTTTTACAGAGTTTGGTTAGGAGACTTCACTTAAACACAAAGCATTTCATCATTCCAGCTGGAAGACATTAACATTTACATGTTGCGATTCACAGCCTGCGATTCGTCTTGTGCCTCGTGTTTCCCTGACAACCCCAACTGCATGAGCTGTCTGCCGGGGGCCGCCTTGCACAATGGGAAGTGTATCTCCCAGTGTCCAGCACAGCATTACCTGGACGACAACAGCAGATGCAGAGGTAGGATTAATTTTGAACAAAAAATTCATACCTACATTTAGTTTTATAGGTAAAAGAGAGGAAGAATTCAGTCATGGTTGTGTTTCCACCCTGTTCTTTTATTCCTCAGTCTGCCACAGCACCTGCTATTCCTGTTGGGGCCCCTCTGTGTCCCAGTGTACCCTGTGTCCAGGTGGGCGCCTTCTTCACCAGGGTCAGTGTGTGGAAGTGTGTGGGGAAGGACTCTATTCCCAGGACAACACCTGCCACAGTAAGAGCATAAATCTAATTATTTCAGGATTATACCAATAAGCTTATATGATCAGCTATTAGTGAGGAATGCGTTTTGGACAGCTCACCAAGAAGGGTTGGCGGTCCATGTACTGGGGCTCAATCTAGCTGCGGTGGAGGGTCTTTTCATGAATGATAACATATGGAATTCTATTTTTCATCTATGGTTGTATAAACTGTGTATAAAATGACCCTATGAACATAAAAAAAGGAATTATTACATTTTTGAGGGATCACCTTCAAATGTTCTCCCTTGTTACTCTATATAGGGTACAGTACTGCAGAGTGACATCACTGTAGGGCAGGGGTGTCCAAACTACGGCCGGGGGGCCAAATACGGCCCGCGGGCCATTTTGAATCGGCCCTCAGTCAATTATAGTATGATTAATTGAAGTATAATGAAATATGGCCCACAAATTATACTTGTGCTTGTCTTATACTGTCCCGTCTTGAATATATATATGTAAACAGATATTACACAGTAGTATTCATGTGTTAATAAGCCCACTTTTAAAATTAATTCAGTCAATTAAAGATGAAAACATTTTCTAACAAATCTTTGTTGATAAGAAAAAAGGCCCAATAACTTATTTAAATAAAAGCAGGAAATATACTATTCCTATTTCCTCTTCTAAGCAATGAGAGGCTTCTGTTTTAAGAGATGAGCTGCCAACTAAATAAATTAAACCCTACGGAGAGCTGTGATGTAGGCAGTTTTTTCTTAAAGCATTTTCAAGTATCAAGCTTCATTTACCTACATTTGATTGATTTTTCTAACTTATAACTTAACTTATGAGGCATATACTGTACCTCACCTTTAGTGAGGGGCCCAGCCCTTCGTATTTATTTCTGTATGTGGCCCTTGGTGAAAAAAGTTTGGACACCCCTGCTGTAGGGAAAAGAGATTGTCTACTGATCCTCACCAGTCTATAAGCAAACGCAGTGTGGGTAGCAGACCAAAAGTGGCTCCCTCTAAGCCCCTGCCTGTTAACTCCCAGAGCTTGTCTATCTTTTTCCCGGCTTTGTGCTCAGCTGCTGCCAAGGCAAAAAGTCATTTCGCTGGTGCGTGAAGCTCAGGCTAAGGGGCGTCTTTTACCTATCGCCCGTCCTGCAATGACTGTGCCAGATCGAGCTAAAACCCCTGCAAAGCCTCAACCTGAGCAAAAAATGTCAAATAGTTAACTGCATTAGAAATGAAGAAAAACGCGTACAAATTGGTTAATTTAGCCATCTGCCTTTTAGACTGTCACCCCTCTTGCCGATCCTGTGTGGGACCCTTGGCCTCAGACTGCCTCCGCTGTTTGAAACCAGAGGAAGCCCTCCTCCTGCAGTCCAGTCACCTCCAGCACGGCGTCTGCACAGCCGGGTGTCCTGCACACAGCTTCTTGGATCACATGCACACATGCAGAGGTGAGTGCGTTTAAATTAATCAGTTAAATCAATTAGTCTATTGACAGAAAATACTTGTAAGGGAATTGTATTAATGTATTATAATTGATCTGTTTTAAATTACTATTTAAGTATGCCAAAGATGTGTTAATGGAGACTCTCTAATGTGCAGTTTTGCGCATTTAAACACAACATCTTGAGCTTTGGAAACTTCAAAATGAACACTAGTCTTAAATTATGGAACTTTTAAAGACTAAACAATTAGTTCCTTAAACAAAAATAAATTCCATCCGGTAATAAGTGATAAAACATCATTTGTTGATGCCAAATTGCGTTTGAATTTCAAGTTTGTTCCATTTTGTTATTGGTTTTCATTAAAATCCCACATGTTTTACATATCATAAGATCCCATACAAAGACAGAACAAACACCGTTGTCAGATGTTGTTTATTGGAAGCAGACTTAAAAAGGGAAAGTACATTTAACTGAAAAACCTAGGGTGGAGTCTGTTGTAGATTTACTCTCCTGGCCAATACTTAACATATGCTACACAGTGTTATGGCTTGCATTTTCTCAAAAATAATTCCTTGATGCTGATTGATTTTTGCTGAAGCTTTGCAGCTGTTTGTGAACATATTTCCGTTTGGATAGTAAAGACAGTGTTTGTGCTGACACCTGTTTGTGTGAAATTGTGCATGTAATGGGCTAATTTTTAAGGTGGGTTTCAGGTTTCAAGGGGGTAGTTTGTCAAGCGAGAATAATTATCACCCTCCTTACGACACAAACACACACCACTGCAACCACCACCTCTTTTTTTTTAAATGAAGCGGGAAGAGAAAAAAGATGAAAAGGGAGATGAAAAGACTGTAATCAGTTTTCTTTACCTCCCTCGTACCCCACAACAACTGTGAAATTCTATCCGTTTAGCATGATCACCACTCTGCTATCTTCTTACTTCCCTGTTCAGTCGTGTGCCCACTGACCGTCCTGCGCTCAGTATTTGGCAGAGAGAACGGTATTAGTTCTACCTGCTGTCTCTGTCTCAAGCGCAGCCAAGTCTTTCCCCAACGCTGGCGATTTGTTCAGCTTTACTTTCTATTTTTCTGCTTTTATTTATTCTTATATTCTGCCAGAGCTGTTGTAACCTGAAATGAGCTGCTGTTGACATCACTGCTGAGTAACAGGTCATTACTTGACAGCCAGACATCTGATTGCATCAGTAAGAGTTGTTTTGTATCACAAAAAAAGAAGGAAAGTGGCACTCATTTCTCTTACTTTTAATATTCTCATTCAAAGTGGATATTGCCTCCGTGTAGAAGTTCCTCTAAACACAAAATAGCTTGTTTGGCATGTTCTTATTTAATGACCTAAACAATGATTATTTTTAATGCAGTTTTTTTCTTAAAGTCACAATTAAATCCCAAAGTTCCCTCCAGAAGGAGTTTATCTCCCACACTCCCGGCCTCCTGAAACACCTCCATTAGACTCCTTTGTTTACTTTTGTAACATAATGACATCACTATGTAACACTTGCGCCACTATTGGCTAGCGCTCCATTTTATTCTGAAAATCCAAGTGAAGCAAAAAGTTATTGGTTGTTGCTTATTGAGAACAGACTTGAGTCACAGTTGTTTGATTTGAGTCATGTGACTCACAGCAACACCTCTGAGAAATGACTTTCTTTCACTATTATTAAAGTTTGATCTTCGTAAAGGTTAGGGAAATGTTGGGTATGCATTGAATAAACTAAAGTAAACTATAGGCAGCAGGATGTAAACAGCATGTCCTTAATAATTAAGATACAGGAGGTGTTGATCTAAAGTTAAATGCAGTCTTGCAGTATCCATTGTTCGTGTAGTAATACCAAGTTTCCTTTTTGGTAGAATAAAAAAAAAAAGACAACTGAAACTGGACTGAAGGTTAGAGGTCATGGAAGCCTTTGCTCTTTTTCCCACATAGATAAGATAGGAAGAGTTTGAAGGAAGGCTTTTATTCTTGGTAGGTTTATGGGATTTCCCTTGGCGATGCAGATAAGTTGTCGCTGTTTACAGTCACTCAGCAGCTGTGTGAGGTGCGAGAGTATATCAATTACAGTGCTCTGAGGAATGTCTTTATAGTTTCCTGTTAGCTGTTGGTTCCTGGATTCCTAAAGGTCTGAAACATTATAATTTGGCCCTTTTGTTGTTGGTACTTTTCTCTCAGTTCCTGTGTTGTTGTCTACATGAGTAGAGTCTTTTAAACTCTATTATGCTCTTTTTCAAGTTTCATAATTGTATTTTGTGAATCTACTTTGAAACAAAGTTCTTTATTTTTCTCATAGTGCCTGTGCTGCAGGACAACCTTTCACCCTCTGTCTGAAACCAGAGCCCAGTCTGCTCCTGAGTGGTTAGTTAGTCAAGGTTATCCTTGACACAAATTAGTTGTTAAGCTTTTGCCTTTTAAATAATGGATTTTTTCAACCTTTGGACTCCCTATTAAAAATATACACATGAATACAGAAGCACACAGTTGGCATTTTTCCTCACGTTTAGCAGAACACTATCCCTGTACAAGGTAGTCATGATTCGGCATAACTTGGATTTCAAGGATTTTTTAGGTCATTAGACTGATTTGTCTCCTCACCACAGTTTACATTTAAGGTCTGTCCAGGGCCAAGCAGCAGATAATTTTAGTTTACTTTACCTGAATTGAATAGCCGTTAGCACAATTGGATCCCTTAATCATCCTGAAAGAGATAATTGCAAATTGAAGAGTAGTAGTGGGACTAACACCCATTCATCTGTGTGGCTGCAAAGGACCAACAGCTTTGAATTTGGTCTTAGTTCAAATTAAAGGCTGTTATCAGAGGATGGAAATAGGGTTTGTAGCCACTATTCACGCTAACAAGAGAGAGAGGAAAGACAAGAGAAAGAGCAGAACATAACTCAAAAAACACTTTTAAAGAGACCGTTTGTTGTGTCAGTGCAAATTAGATATTCTAAACCCCTAAAAAAATATATAATTGATTTTCGTTTCTTCTAATTTGTTTGTGTTTTTCAAACAATTCAATTGAACTGCTTGTCTCTGCGTATAGCATGGGACATCTGCTGTCCTGTCAAATGTGTTTTACTCAAAGCTGCATGAATTATGCACAACACAGTAAGCTGAGGATCATCCCCAGAAATGAGTGTCAGTCGGCGTCAGTGGGTCCAGGTGGGAACAATGGATGCTATTGTCTATATGTGTGTGTGTGTTTGACAAGATCCTCAGACCTCTTCACCACCAACTGTCCTCAAGCGGAGGAGTATGGCATGTAAACATGAGACTCCCAGACTCCACGCTTGACATACAAACTTGTAGGAACACACACACACTCACACAATCCAGTGCACATTAAGTGGGCCTGAGTTGACGAGCTGTCAGTTGTCTGAGAGAAAATTCCAGGATGAATGACCCCACCCCTCCTGTCTGTAGCCCTCCAGCTAACAGAGATAGTTTGTGTGTAGGAGGTTGAATGCTGCTCGATAGGCGTGTACAGGAAGGGTTAACACACACCTGAACTGTGTTGGTATAATATCAGAAACATCAGTTGACTGTAAGCCT
The DNA here is from genome assembly GCF_036324505.1 of Eleginops maclovinus. Taxonomy (NCBI): domain Eukaryota; kingdom Metazoa; phylum Chordata; class Actinopteri; order Perciformes; family Eleginopidae; genus Eleginops; species Eleginops maclovinus. Next base: position 7,180,519 of record NC_086360.1, on the reverse strand, counting down.
GGAGGGGAACAATAATGAGGGACATTTTAAATAAATACAATTTAAATAAAAGTCATGCAGATGAATTAAGGGTTATGACATGGGTTGATAGTTTTTACTCATCCTTATATAGCAAAGAAAGATGAGATATGTTTAGCTAGGTATGACGGATGAACTAAAAGAAAATCAACCCTCAGGATTTTTTAAGAAATGGTGACTTTGTTCATGACCTATGGAATTTGCAGTAGCAAATGAAGTCATGGGTTAGAGTTTATAATTCCAGCTAGTGTTGTTTCTTAAATTCAGAAATGAACTATCATTTTGTTGGGTTTCTTACATGGACTGTGTATATGAACAGACATACCATATCAAATGATCTACCATTTTGAAGCCTTGAGTTTGGACCTTTTTAGACTTCACCTTCTTGGATTTTGGCAATCGCTATTTTGGTTTTCAGCAGTCGCAATCTTGGTTGTTGGCCATCGCCATCTTGGTTTTAATTGAACCAAAAGTGATAGGAAGTTTGAGCTAAGTACAATTGAACAGCACTAAATGTTACAATTCACTTCAATGGCATTAAAACACTGTGTCATAAGTTGAAGTTAAAACACTCCAACTGAACCTCACCTTAGTAGCAACATGTCAATCACAAAGTGGACACACCCTAAAACGTATCCAGGAAAAGGATTTGTTCACCAAATTAGGTAGTCCAACAATAAGCACCTACTTATTTGAGTGTTAGTTTATTGTACACTTTATAGACTTTTATTTAATTGACTTTTTTTGCCCCCATTAGAATTAATGCAGGTTTAAGGCACTTCCTCATTGGCTCCTTTGTTCAGACTCCGAAGTTCCTGCTTGTTTTTATTTCAATTTAAGCAAGACATCTAGACTATAAAACATTTATTCTGATTCTGTTAAAACTTAGTGGTGGCTGTCATCTTTGTGAATACTTAACAGTTTTTTAGTGCAGTCCTTAAATCTGCTCTGAACTTTCACAGCAACTGAGCCAACGCATGCAGCCATGGAACAAAAAAGGAATTAATCTGTGTTGCTTACTCCTTTGTTGTGTGTTTATTTGCTCCTTTCACGCCTTCATTGTGAGATCCTCTCACAACCCTCTGAATCTGAATCATTTTAACCTCTTTGGATATCATTTTTCTGTTCCCTGTGCAAGTTTGGTCTAATGATTCAACTAGACGTCTCAAAGCCTGATAACATTACTGCAAGAGTCACTGAGGTCAACAAACGTGTTAAATCTCACTTTTCAGGAGCTGTTTCTTAATTCACTTCTGTTTTAACTTTGGAAACAAGCTTTATATTGTGACCAGAATAATGAGACTACTGATACAAGAAGGACTCAAGAGGTTTTCCAGCAGGGAGTCACTGAGCTTGAAGGGCTCGAGAGGATCTTGGTGCCTATTTACCACAGCAAGACCCAGAAGGAGATCAAGAGGATCTAGAGGAAGCTGCTGAATCATGACAAGAATAAAGAGTTAGAAAGAAGCAGAGGAATTGGATAGGAACATGATATGTATCATAATCAGTTGATCAGAAGCTTTAGCAGATTGAGTAGACTTTAAGAGATGTTATATCGCCGATATCTGGTCAGAAATACAACTCGCAATCTTTGTTAGCAGTTAACTCAGACTGGAGTGGAAACATTTTCAGTTTTCTCGCCAGGAGGCTGCAATATGGCATGGAGGTATGATGGTAGAGTGTTAAACTGATGAAAAGTGTGTTTCTGAATGCATGCAAGCATGGTGGAGGCTGCGGCAAATTGTCCCCTTGTTTCTTGATGTATCTATAACTAGACTGCCACTCATTGAATCTGAATCTGAATCTGGTTTACTGCCAAAAAGTTTACACATACGAGGAATCTGCTTTGGTGTTAATGGCACCAAATAATAGTTCTATGATGAAAACAATTAATTTTAGCAGCAAGGCAGTATGAGAAAAAGAAAGCACTTTGTGAACATTAAAGCATGGAAACATGTCACAGGCACAAAATACAAATGTGAAACCAAAGGGCCCCTTTAAGTAAAAGTACTAATACCACGCTGTAAAATTGTCCTCGATAAATATTTCACTTAAGTAAGAGTATGTATGTATAATCAACTAATGTACCTATAGAATCTAATCCAATAAAAATCTAAAATTAAAATACAAAATTAAAATAATTGATATTGAGTAAAAAAAAAATATCTACAGTAAATGTGTAGACATGCCAATGAGTTTTTCTCAATTGGCATGTTGATTAATTGTCTTATCGTTCAAATGTTATTGTAATTTATTAAAAAAAAACTTTCATTTAAACTTTTTCCAAATCTTGTATTTTTTAAGCAAAAGTCCTTATTATTATAATATTAAGTACCTCAAATCTGCACATAGGTACAAAACTTGAGTAAATGCACTTAGTAACTGATCATCACTGCTTCTAGACGGCACGTGATGCCACTCCAGAGGAATGAGATATTACCTCCTTGTTGTGTTTCTGCTGTGTAGCTCTCACAACTTTAATGCAATGATCAGCCCCGTATTGCACCAAGAGGATCGTTTGTGAAAGGCATTAAGAAGCACTCACACCCCCCAAACTAAATCACGACCTCATCGACTGCGCCCACCTCAAATTATGACCCTATCAGCACAAAACAATGTAATGAATCCGAGTGTGTGCACCCGATAATTTGTAATGAGAATGCCTGTACACACGAATTCTGGCATTACATGAATCAATATGCGCTTTCAAGCCCGCAACAAATTAGATATTCAAGCTGCAATAAAAGAACAAGAAGCTGCCTATCCATCTTGTTCTCTCCTCTTACTAATAAAAGAAGGTTGACATGAAGTCTATTGAGTACGCCTCTGAGCGTGCATTAGTTCTTCAACTGTTGATGTAAAAGTTTGTGTGGACTGGCACCAAGATGAGTCACGAGGCAGATTTGTGTTGATATTATTTGAGTCAACAGATCGCCAACCTGGACGTATCTGGGGAATGTAATGCAAAAAAATAATCTGGATGTGTACAAACATTTTTCCCAAATAAAAATAAAGCATTATTATTGTCAGCGTGTAGGCCATTGAGGTATATTAAAAGAATGTTTAGGCCCGAACATATTTCAAATGTAAGCTGAGATGAAAAGAATAAATGTAAGGTGTGTGGATGTGAGATAGTTGTCACATAGCAGCCTGTCAGAATAAACGTCTTTGAACTAACGCTGTGTGTGTCTGGGGGTCAGCCCTGAACGACACAGGCAGCAGAGGAGATATCACACAACGTGAATATTTTTACATCACAATTCATATTTCATCTTTAAAATAAACATTCGTGTTGGCTGTAATCTTACTCATTTCCGTTTTACCATCATCGAAAATATGTTCTTGGTATGTAAATAAGTAGCCAAAATAAAACAGAGCAAAACAAATCCCTGGGCTGAATCCTCCCGGACCCTCCTACAGAGGTCCAGGTAGCCTGAAAGCTGGAGGCAGATTTGTCTTAATATTATTTGTTTGAAAGATCGACAACCTGGACATATCTGGGGAATCTTTAATACAAAAAACTAATCTCGATGTGTACAAAAATGTTTCACAAAAAACCGATAAATATTTTGGTCCTGGAAATCAGCATTATTATCGTCAATGTGTATGCTATGGATGTATATTAAAAGAGTTTTTAGTGTCGTCGCTCTACTAGGTTGAAACCAGCTCAACATAACTGCTATGTCCCTCAAAATCGCGTTTTCAATTCCAACCAATGGATTAAGGTCCTCTGCCGGGTCTGGGCCTTCTCAAACAGAAATGCATTCTAAAATGTGGCTGCTCACTGTCACTTTAACGTAATAAAATAGGAATGTAGTTCCACAAAAGCTTTTTTTGATCCTCAAATACAAACTTGACCCACAAATGCTGATCAAAATGTGTACATGTTAAAAACATAATCACATAGAGTTTTTATTTACTTGAGCATCAATCAAATGTATTTATATTTATTTTTATTTGTGTAGTTTGTTTTTCTATATTAGCAGATCTTTTTTTTTATATTTTCCAAATCATCTTTGAGTTTACAAATCATTGTATAAAGAGACAAATCTAACTCGAGCAGATATTTTGTCTTTAGACCTCAGTTTACCAATGAAATTGCCATACAGGGAGCTGTATACATACAGTAAATGTCAGGGAAGAAGGGGATTATGGGTAGACGTCAGGTAATAAGGGGGGCAATGAATGAGATTGACGTTTTTGGCTGACACCGATGTGACTTTCCAAGGGCCTCACTCTGACACTGAAGTGTTCCCAATGGGTAAATGTTTTTAGTATTTTGACACTCAACACACACACACACACACACACACACACACACACACACACACACACACACACACACACACACACACACACACACACACACACACACACACACACACGGTAGTGTTGGCTCAGGTAAATCACCAGTCTTCTCCTGACAGTGGCTGTCATGCAGAGTGTACACAAGACCTGGATACAGCTGACAGCCCTCTGAAAGAATCCAGAGAGAAGTAATTATAAACACACACACACACACACACACACACACACACACACACACACACACACACACACACACACACACACACACACACACACACACACACACACACACACACACTGGCAGTGCACACAAACTCACAGACTTGGTGCTACTGGCCAGTGGGTGACCATCTTTTTTTGCCACCCTGTCAGAGTGGACAGCCACGCTCAGCTGTTTGTCTTTGCGCTGCCAAAACAGACATCAAATGCAACCCAAAAGGCCTGTTCCAGAGCAACAGTGTTGTGGGGTGAAGTGTGTGGGGGCATGTTAGGGAAGGGTAAAACTATTTGAAGCCAAGTGTAAAAATAGGACAAAGCACCGAATTGTTGCAGCCAAGGCCAAACTGCAGTGGCCGCAGGAAGGAGAGCAGTCCTCAGTGATCGTAAGGCTCCTGGTTTGTTAAACTTGTGCAAGACATTGAACCTCTCACCACTCCCTATGAGCAGGGTTCCACCTTTCATCACGACCTCTTCCTTCAGTTTATGAATGTGTGTGAATGGTCAGGATTGTGTTGTAAAGTGTAGTTGTTTGACTAAGAAAGCATGAAATACATGCAGTCCATTTACCATTGACCCATAACACATACATATAAGTTAATACTTAGAGGCATAATATTCTCATTTCCAGGTTCATAGTTGTAATTGTGTGCCTCTACTGTGACCTGTTTATGTGCTTAAATATTCAAAAAGGTCTTTATTTTTCTCTAAATATATCGCATAGATTTGGTTTTTGCTCACTTTTTGGGCGCAAAGCCTTGAAGGGAAAATAGCTAAATAGTCATTTAATTTAATAACAATTTTCCATGGTTACCTCCCCTTCTAGATGCACTTTATATAAGTGTTATCTGATTGGTTGCACATGGAAAGGTAAGCCCCAATCTAGGTCAAAGTTGAAATAATTTGAACATTGAACATTCTGATCAGTACTTGACACAGGGTATTGCCTAGTTGGGTGGCATGGCTCTCTCCATAGAAACAAAATGGCAACAGTAGTTCAGTCAGACAGCTCACGTGTTTCTTTGATATGTTTATTAGAAGCAGCATATAGTTTGAGTTTGGCAGCTAGGTTCGAGCCTCATCACTCCACAGATTTACAGAGAACATTGAGTGATGTTTAGATAACTAACCCCCGAGCCTGGATGGAGTAGGGGTGGTGGTGGGACAGGCGAGCATCAGCAACGTGGACGCAGCAGCAGCGAGGTGAACGCATTAGCAGTGTGGAAACAGCAGTAGCGGTAGCAGCATTAGCGAGGCAAAGGTAGGCAGATCTGACAGCTTAAATAGAGCGCCAGATTTAGGAGACTATGTCTGGTTGTTTGTGAGAGTAGCGAGGGGCTTTATGTGCGAATGTATCCTCGGTGCTCGAGTTGACTGCATGAACTAGGTCGCAGGCTTCGCTGCTCTGCTGGTTCTCTGAAGAAAGAGTAAGCCAATTGCAGAAACTAGTAAATACATTTGTCAAGATTCAATTCTGGTATCATAAAAGAACACTAGTAATGAAATTATTACTCCTAATATTCAGTTAGCTAGGGTACCTCTATGTCCAACTTCTTCAACACCGTAGACACCAAGTTGGAAAACATGAACATTTTGTGTTTGGTTTACCAAAGAAGCGTTTCATGATTGCCGAGTGACAGCAAGTTCATCTTTGCTGTCATTTGGAGGCAAGTTACCTGGTGTAGCTTCACCCTCCCTATCTGAAAGGAAAAAAATCCCCTTCAGATATAAATCTTTTAAAAATGTTCCTACCAGAAGTTTTATGCTTCATCATGTAAACTAAAAACTCCAGGCTAAGCAATACAGTTCATTACAGAAGTGTGTGCTGGCGTGTGGCCCTCTTGGATCGGGCCCTCTTAGCTGGCATTGACTCGGTGTTAATGGGCTCTTCTGATTGGTGGAGCTGGCTGCCGGCCTTATCTGAGTGTTACATTACTTCAGACTGGCAGAGCCTACTAAAAGGCTCTTGAGTCCCAGAACCCAAAAAATGCCAACAGGGGAGAAACAAGATAAAGCAGGGCAGCAGGATAACAGAAATAGTTTAGACAATTGGCTGCAGTTCAGACCCAGATACAGTGCCATCTATAATTAAATGAATACATCTACAGCTTACCAGCGGTCCACCATTCAGTTTTAATGTATAAATAAGGAACTACAGTAGAGCTACATTCCTAGATTATGTTTAAAAAAGCGAACACGGTTACGACTCATTGTGTCTCCTTCAGTTGTTCTGTGTCTCTTTATGGTCATTGTGTGTCTCTTAGTGTCTTCGCAACCTTTAGTATTTCCTTTTTTTCCTTTTTATGGTCATTTTGAGTGTCTCTGTTGTTGTGTGCCTATTGGCTGTTGTTTTTCGTATTTATATGGTTAATTTACCCCCTTTCCTAATCATTGAGTGAGTATCTTGGTCATCATTTTGAGTTTCTTTTGTAGTTCTGTGACTTTTTATGAATGTGTTGTGCCTCTTTGTAGTTTTCTTCCCCCTGTAGTCCTCATTTTGTGTCTCTTTTTGGTTTTATCCCTTTTCCTTAACATTGTCAGTCTCCTTGTGGTCATTTTGAGTCTCTTTGTAGTTTTTTGAATTTCTTTATATTGTTTAAATGGCATTTTGAGTCTTTCTCTGGTTGATGTGCATTTATTTGAGGGTGGGCCCTTGACATTTTGACATTTTTTTTGACTGTGACTTGTGACCATTAACTGAGCGCCTAATACTAAAAATGATAAAAATTGCATGTACACCAATATAGCACATTTTTAGACTGAGAGTACGGGCAGTCCTCTCGTTCTGTCATGTAGTTCTTCCTCTCGTGACAGTAAAGTGTTGGGAAGGAACAGCAAGGGATCGAGCATCCTCTGTCTGTGGTCCCGGCATTATTCTTTTCTTCTCTGTGTCCTTTTTAGAGTGTCATCCCTCCTGCTGGCTTTGTACTGGGCCATCTGCAGACAACTGCACATCCTGTCCCTCCCCATCAAGCCTGCATGAGGGCCTCTGTGTCCACACCAGCCCACAAGGCTTCTTTATCCAGGACAACCAGTGCCAAGGTGAGAGCACACACACACACACACACACACACACACACACACACACACACACACACACACACACACACACACACACACACACACACACACACACACACACACACACACACACACAAACACACACTTTATTTTCTGATGTATTTTATATGTTTTAATGAAAAATCTCTTATGCTTGTGTTAACCACAGACCTCTCAGTCATCTCTAAAAAATAACTTAAGTACTCTTTTTTTTTTTCTTTTTTTGTGCTTGTAGCTTTTGGTGTTCAAATCTGTAAAATGTTGCAAACATTTGTTCATTCATATAAAGCATTTTCCATAATATAAGGAATAAAATATGCCCCAAACATCTTTCCCAACAGTTGACCGCTTGGAATAAAATAGATTGCTATTATAGATTTACGGTGAACATTTTCTTACAGTATTTATAAGAAACCAGTGTAATCAACACTTTTCTTCAAATAAGCAAGAAAATAAACAAAAATAAATACTATTTTAATGTAGAATGAGAGAAAGTGAACATTCATTATTTATCTAACATTTTGTTTAAGAAGCTCTTTGAAGTTGTGATCTGTTTGGAGGCTGCTCACCCACTGCCTAGGTCCAGACTATAGCTTTATTTTAGTGAATGTAATGAAAAGCATTAATATTACAAAACCTTAATTTGGAGCCCCGGAGGCAGCTGTTAAAATTATGTTATTGTTCACCACAGAGTTTGATGTATTTTCAAGGTAAGGTCAGTGATGAAAACTTTTCACAGCTTGGTGCTAAAGTGGGATCAGTAGGAGTGTACTTTATTAAGCACTATCCCTCAAAATTGCTGTTTAGCCTTGTTTGAGTACTACTTGTTGCATTAACTACTAGAAAAGGAAGCATCAAGGCAAGATGTAATGCTATCAAAATGTATCCATAAAACCAAACTAAATGTTTAAGATCGATGTGTGGTTGTAAAAGTACAATAGCTACCACAGCATGTTTCCCACTGAAAAGAGCTGAGCAGGGCTCCTCTTCCAGTTTACCCCCCCACTCGACGACTCACCTTGTTAACGAAAATCCATTTGCTCTAATCTCCAATTCCTTACTTCGGCTCGGTTTACCGTCGCTGACCTCCTTTGAAGGACGAGCCCTTCTATCTCTAACAGCATACTGTATCTCAGTTTATTTTTCATTTCGAGGAAAGCTTACATATGTGGTAAACATCATTGAATATGTTGATTTTTTCCTCCATATTTTGGCTTAGTAATTAAAAAAGCAGATACCTGGACAGCAGGAAAGAATTATGGGCTCAGATTAAGTTTCCCCACTTGGATATCCAAATAAATGGGCTCTGTTTGTCTACCTCGCTGTTGATTGGCTCATTAGGAGCCACCCAGATACCCTAAAGAAGCATTGCATTTCTGTCTTAATGAGAATAAACTTTTACTGCTAAGTTTTGGTGAACAGCATGAAGTTAAGGCTCTATTTATCGATCCTGTATATAACAGCAATGAATCAAATGACTATGAGTTATGTGAATGGGGTTGCTCGTAACGACAAAGCCACAAAGAGTTATCATCAACTCTGCAGCCCTATGGTGCTTTCCCTTTTACTTATAGTTTATTGCTTTAGAGAACATTTATGTGTGTGTCTAGTGCCGGGGCCCTGGTAGATGTTTTTATCAGGAGATGGTTAGACCAAATTTGAGCTAAAAGTCAAATTAATATTGGATTAACATTCACCAGGTGGCTAGGGACACAACTCCAGATGAAAGATGAGGAGTTATATATTTTAGATGGATGTGTAGCTAGGCAACTGTTGGTTAAGTTTCCAGCCAGAAACATTGGAAACCTTCTCGATGGAAGTGTTGTACGAACAGTCAGGAAGCCATCAATAGAAAGTCAGGCCATAAGGTGCAATGTTTTTCTAAAGCACATTGAACTACTATAGATCATCCTTCTGGCATCCTCATCCATTCTCATCAACCAGTGATCTTACACTGCCAATAATGAGAGGGGGGAGACACGGCATGTATCTCATTTTCTCAATAAATCTGGACCCAGCTCTCCTCCTTTGTCTGCGTCCTCGTTGTCCTTCTACAGATTTCAATGGGGAAAGCCGTTGTTTTGACCACAATGCTTGCCAGCTTTAGCGCAATCACCCTTCAGCCACAGGGCTACTGACACATCTGTCCATAGACCCTTACATTGTAAAAGGAAAAACTCCCAAAGAAACCCAGAGTTAATGGGGAAAATGGAAGAAACCTCTGGGAGATCAACATAGGATGGACAGGTGTGGTGTGTGTACATTTTTGCCTTATATATTTTTTGCCTCCCCTCTTGTCCCCCTCCCAACTCTGTCCTCCACCTCCTAGCATGCCACCCGTCCTGTCAGACGTGCTCGGGGTCCTCTCAGGCTGACTGCACCTCCTGTCCACCGCTGGCCTCCCTACAGAGCGGATACTGCAGGACGAGCTGCCAAGAAGGGCTCTTCCTCAACGCCGTCACTGGACAGTGCCATAGTAAGTCAGCCTGTGTGTGTGTGTGTGTGTGTGTGTGTGTGTGTGTGTGTGTGTGTGTGTGTGTGTGTGTGTGTGTGTGTGTGTGTGTGTGTGTGTGTGTGTGTGTGTGTGTGTGTGTGTCATTTGCAAATACGCCGCCATGAGTGCTTGTATTTTTAGCCTTTGTGGCCGCAGTGGGAATAGAAACTACAAACACTGGCAGGGTAACTACCTTGCTCTGCATGCGGAGCTTTGCCCGATCACGCACACAGAGGCTAGCCAGTCTGCAGCTCCAATAAACTGCATGATTCATGAGAGATGCCAACCATCTTTGTAAAATACATGTGCTTGGATCTGAATTCTTGACTTAAAAGCCCTGCAGCTTCTCTTGAATTGTCAACGTCAAATGAACTGCAGGGCCCCGAGCTGTAGTTTAAGTCATATTTATCATGTGTTTACTGAAATGAGTAAGCGCTTTTTTTTGTTACAACTATTCTCCATAGGAAAAGTTGGACACAAAGCAGCTAATACTGACAAAGATGCGTTTACATGTTGAGGGTCCAAATTTAAAGACCACATATTACTGTATGCTCATCTTCAGGTTCATTTTTGTATTTTGTGTCTCTACCGTGACATGCCTCCATGCCTTAATGTTCAAAAAGGTCTTTATTTTTCTCATACTGCCTGAGCTGAAGCACCTCTTTTCACCCTCTGTCTGAAACCAGAGCCCAGTCTGCTCAGATTGGTTAGCTGGCCAGCAGCTCAGCTGTTGTGATTAGTCAACCGCTTAAAGATGTCCCGCCCCCTTAGTACTATGTGTTTAAGCGCTAGCCAATAGAAGAGTAAGCAAGGGGGGGGGGTTGTATGGGAAAAAAACTCCCTCTGGATGTTACTTTGGTATTTTAGCCTGTCCAGACCATTTTCATGCACAAAAACCTGTACAACACACTACAGGAAAGGGAAAACACAGAAAAGCATCATCCTCAAAAAAAACTAAACAGTTCCCTTAATTCATATGGAGCAGGTTTGGCTTGTAAAAAGTTCTAGGAATATTTTGAAATTCACTCCTGAAAAAAAACAAAGAATCACTTAATTATGACACCAGTTGGGAGGATTAGAATATAAATGCGTTCATCTCCTACTATAATTTATATGATAGCAGCTGCTTCAGTTTGTCAATCAGCCGTCTGCAGATCATTTCCAGATCCTTGTCTAGTCCTAATTATTCTTTATCAGATATACTGAGATGACTGACAGTTTGAGCACTTAGAAGTCTTGGTTGGATTTAAAAACAGGTAAATCATCAGTATAAAACATACTGCATCATAAAATGACTGGTTCTTTGAATAAAAGTATATTTCCTTTGTGTGTGGAAATTTAAGAAATGTTGCTGCAGTATTGGTTTACTCCTCTGATCCGTTCTTCCTAAAAGAGAATTTAAGTTTATGGGTGTATGTTTTTGAGCCGTATCAAACTGACAAAGAAGACGTTACTTCTGGGAATACAAATTGTAAATATTCCAACTAATACCCGTAACATAAACCTTTATTATTACTCAGCTTACTTCAATACTTCATTCTGATTGGTCAAATTGAACTTTTCAGAGGTTGTTAATCCTCGTTAACACACCGTTGCTAAGCACAAATAATGACTGTTGCTAAGGAGGATCAATAGAGAGAAGGAAAGAGGTTAAAAGACAGATCGTTGGACTTCACAGAAATCCCCAGAAGAAGACAGACAGGAAGTACACACTAACAGGAACACGATATGGTCTCTGGCATTATATCAGGACGTGTTAGTGGAACGGAACCTGTGAACAGACTTGGAGAGTTACAAAAACATGGATTGGTACTGCCGTCATTTTAAGTTACTATGTTGTTGCTTCAGTTCCAGCCGTTAGTACACTGTGGAACAGATGCTTTTTTTCTAAGCCGAAGCAATACGATAACATTGTAACACGGCCCACAACCATCAAACAAAAACACAGTAGCAATTCCTGACCAGAGGAACATGTTTACTGTCAGTGCGCACAAAACTACCACCATACATGTACCTGAACGGGCCGTCAGAACAAAAATAAAAACAGTAAGTAGGTATGCCAGATGGCCAGTGCAGCCCTGGAGGTACGTAATTTCCGAGATAATTATGTGTTTCTATGTTGAAGAAAGTGTCCTTTCAATATAATAGAAAAAACTTAGTGAAAGTAAGAGTGCTGAAAAACACTTCTATAACTCGGGCTCCTTTGCTACAATCAGGCAATTGTATCTCCAGTTTTTGGTGCTAATTACAAAAACTTTTTTAATGAGGTTTAGCTGGCAGTTATGCTTTTCTCTACGTGGAACATCCACGGGGATGAAAACCTTTCTTCAGATCTCTGCTAATAAACACCAGCCTTAGATACTCAACACCACCCTGCTTTACTCCTCATTGCGCACAAAATCGCTATTTGGCAAAATATGTTTAACTACCGGACAAAAGATAAATAGAAAAGGTAAGCTTGCAGTGTGTGTGTGTGTGTGTGTGTGTGTGTGTGTGTGTGTGTGTGTGTGTGTGTGTGTGTGTGTGTGTGTGTGTGTGTGTGTGTGTGTGTGTGTGTGTGTGTGTGTGTGTGTGTGTGTGTGTGTGTGTATAAAGGTAGGTCCTGCTGTTCTCCTCCCTCTCGCTGTGTAATGAAATTAGTTTTTCACCTCTCTGGACCGCTGGCTGTAGATTAAAAACAGGGCGTGTGTACACAATGGGACACCAGCATGGAGAAGATAGCAGGGCGGGGGGGTAAACAAAATCTCGGGGAGAAAACAGACACATTGACTTTCAATTACAGTTGTTGATGGCACAGTGTGTGGAGATCTGAAACTACACACCCACACACACACTCACACACACATGAGAAAATAAGCGTGGTTAAAACACATAGCTGTCTGCAAACACACACGCAACCTAATCTGAAATGGGTCAGGCTCGGCCAAACTCTAGTTAATTAAAGATGCCTGGCGGCACTTCTGGGCCACAGAAATACTCGGGTCATAATTTCTGCATGCCCAGGACACGTGCACATACACACACACACACACACACACACACACACACACACACACACACACACACACACACACACACACACACACACACACACCTTCTCTCAAACTCGTATTTTCTTAGTTGCAGATTCACACATACAGATTTTATTCCCCCTTCTTTTTTTTATTCTTGCTTTATCCTTTCCTTCTTTTTGACACACTTTATTTGCCATGCACACACACTTTCTTTTTCTATCTCTCTCACACACACACAAACACACACACACACACACACACACACACACACACACACACACACACACACACACACACACCCAGATACACTTTGTCATAAATTCCTATTATCTTACAAGTAGATTAACACGTACACATTATATTCCACTCTTTTATTCTTGCTTAATCATCCTTTCTTTTCGTCACACTGTTTTTCTTATGCATACACACTTTCTGTCTCAAACACACACAAACAAACTTATAATAACACGCAAACACTCTCACTCTTTAATTATTTAACTCACAGATATCAACATACACACATTTACACGTAATTTATCCTCCCCTTGTTTTTATTATTCTTGCTTTATCCTTTCCTCTTTCTGTCACACTTCCTGTCTCAGACACACACCGCACTCACACACAGACTATTTCTAAAACTCTAACTCTCTTAATCACAGATTAACTCATACACATTTTATTTCCTTCCTTTTTTATTCTTGCTTAATCTTTCCTTTCCTCTGGCACACACTTTATTTCACACGCACACACACTTTCTCTCTTTCACACAAACACTCAGCGTTGGAATCCCCCTCTGTGTTACATAACCTCTTAAGGCGATGAGGCTTGCGCTCTCAATCACAGCGGGTTCATATCAGAGCAGCCGTCCGAGGCAAATGTCTCACTACCATCTGTCTTCTGTGATTCTCCCCCCATCTGTCTTCCTCTCACGTCCTCCCTTTGTCCCTTCCTCTCATTTCATTCATACATTACAGCAGCAGCACTCTTATCACTCATACTTTATACGTCGAAGGTGCTTTGACAAATTCCACCAGTGCTTGTCCTTAAAACTTGCTTATCTTAAACCTTAAATTGTCCTTAACCGATGCTCACAAATCCTTTATTTGACCTTTTATATTAGATAAAGAGGCAAGCACTGGTCATAAAGTAAAACAAATAAGTACACATCCTTGGTAAAAAAATAACTAACAGCTTAAATATAATTTGTGAGGGAAATGTGTTATTTTTTCTTGTTTTTCTAGATGTTTTCACAATTGTTAAATGACAACAGGTGATATATCGCAAAGATGAGTACAGGCAATCAAACGGGCTGTAAAATCTCTAGTATTTCAGTAAATGTTTCAATGGGTTTTCCTTAAAGGGACCCCAACATTCAATTTTTTCCCCCCTGTCCTGAAATATGTTATGTTTTTGTGCATTTAAATGGTCTGCAAAGGCTAAAATCCCCAAATGTTACTTCAGAAGGAGAAAAATAAAGACCTTTTTGAACGCTTAAGCATGTAAACATTTCACAGTAGAGCCACAAAATACAAATATGAACCTGAAAATAAGCACAACAGGGCCTCTTTTACCTTTTACTTTGACCCTCCAAGTGGTTTTGTGCAAAATACTCAAAGGAACCTCAGCTAAAGAGGAACAATGGATGACAAAAAGAAAGCTGAAGATCTATTGTGCAACATGCCAAAATGTAAAACCTGAATTGAAAAGAGCCCCTGTGGTCAAAAAAGAAAAGAAAAACATAACAATTGTGCTTTTCCGGATGACCAAGATGGCGCCGAGGATGGCTGCCGTGTCTCGAGCTCCTCAACAACTCCACATCTTAGTGTTTTTATTGTTTTACTTTGTTGGTTGTTTTTAACTTTTTTTGCAACATGCAAACCGCCCAAGCGAGCCCTATCATCCAATATGATAGAGAACAACTTTTACACATCAGGTCGCTGGTGGACAGCAATAATCCACCACGACCTGCAAACAATGGAGAGTCTTTGTGTCAACCTGCTGGAGCTCTACCTGTGGAGCGCAGGAGGACGAGACAACGAGGTTCCCGGGCCGGGGTCCTGGTCAGTCTGAGGAAACGTGAAAACAGGCCTCCTTTACCGAGTTTACTTCTGGCAAATGTCCAATCCCTGGATAATAAGCTGGACGAACTCCGTAGCAGGGTGGCATTTCAACGGGACATTAAGACCTGTAATGTTTTGGTTTTCACGGAGACTTGGCTCGACCCCTCAATACCGGACGCCGCCATTGCTCCACACAGATTCTCCATTCATTGCTAGGATCGAACAATAATCTCAGGGAGAGCAAGGGAGGAGGTGTGTGCTTCATGATTAACAACAAGTGGTGCTCAGGTGTGGAAATAATTTCTTCGGACTGTTCTCCCAGCCTAGAGCACATCATGATCGGATGCCGGCCTTTTTATCTGCCGAGGGAGTTCACATCGGTTGTTTTAACAGCAGTGTATGTTCCGCCGCACCCAGACAACAACATAGCGCTGGAGGAGCTGGATGGGATTATCGACAGGACAGAGACTTCACGCCTGGAGGCCGCATTTATTGTGGCCGGGGATTTTAACAGAGCCAACATGAAGAAAGTCCTGCCGATATACTATCAGCACGTCAGCTGCCCCACGCGCGGTGGAAATACACTGGACCATCTTTACACTCCTTTCCGGCATGGATATAAAGCCCTCCCCCGCCCCCCGTTCGGCAAGTCAGACCACATATCTTTTCTTCTGCTCCCCGTTTACCGGCAGAGACTGAAGAGGGACCGACCTGTGACGAGGACAGTGCAGTGTTGGTCTGAGCAGTCTGACTCTGCTCTCCGCCACTGCTTTGGCATCACGGAGTGGTGTGTGTTTGAGGAGGACGATATAAACACACACACTGACGCGGTCATTTGCTACATCGGCAAATGCATCGATGACGTCGTGCCGCGGATTACTGTACGGACATTCCCAAATGAGAAGCCCTGGATAAACGGCGAGGTCCGAGCTAAACTTAAAGCACGAGCCATCGCGCACAGCCGCAGGTGATTTGGATGAGTACAGGAATTCCAGGTATGCACTCCGGAGAGTTATTAGCAGTGCGAAAAGACAATACAGGGACAAGGTGGAGTCTAACTACAAGGGCAGATGAACTGAACACATTTTATGCATGCTTTGAGAGGCCCCCGGCTGTGGAGGCACAGAAGGCCCAGGATCCCTGCTCACTGGTTTTAACCAGTGCAGATGTGTGTAGATCTCTGAAAAGGATCAACGCACACAGGGCTCCTGGACCTGATGGCATCCCTGGCCGTGCTCTCAAGGTGTGTGCAGTTCAGCTGGCAGATGTGTTTTCAATAGGTCACTGCTCCAGTCTGTAGTCCCCACATGCTTTAAAGAGTCCATCATTGTCCCTGTCCCCAAAAAGACAAAACCTGTGGGCCACACACAGCTCCAACACCATCATCAAGTTTGCTGGCGACACGACCGTCATCAGCCTGATCACAGACGGCGACGAGATGGCGTACAGAGAGGAGGTCAGAGCCCTGACATCTTGGTGCCAGGACAACAACCTTCATCTCAACGTCAGCAAAAACAAAGGAGCTGATTATGAACTAAGGAAGAGAGGCAGAGAGAGGCACACACACCCATCACCATCGACGGGACTCCTGTGGAGAGAGTCAGCAGCTTCAGGTTCCTCGGGGTAAACATCAGTGAGGACCTGACATGGACACATCACACCAGGGTCATATCCAAGACGGCTCGACAGCGGCTCTTCTTCCGCCGCAGGCTGCGGAAGTTCAACATGGACTCCAGGATACTCTGCAACTTCTACAGGTGCACCATCGAGAGTATCCTGACTGGCTGCATCACCGCCTGGTATGGCAGTTGCACCGCCCTCAACCATAAGACTCTACAGAGGGTGGTGAAAACTGCTCAGCACATCACCAGGACGGAGCTGCCATCCATGGAGGACCTCTACACCCAGCGGTGTAGGAAGAAGGCCGGTAGGATATTAAAGGACCCCCATCACCCCAGCAACAATCTGTTCTGTCTGCTGCCGTCTGGCAGACGGTACCGCAGCATCTGGACTAAAACCATCAGACTCAGAGACAGTTTTATACCACAGGCTATAAGACTGCTGAACTCCTGAGCTCTGTGAATGTCTACTCACATCTGTTTGTAGTACACATATCTATATATTTTACATTTCTGCCATATACATCTGTTTATATGTAATATATGCATCTGTCCATACCTCTTCATTCAACAGTGAAAGTTAAATACTGTAGTATTAAATAATTTCAATGTATTCCACATATGTATATATTTTACATCTTTACATCTTTATTGTTGTTATTGTAAATATTCTTCTCTCTTTTTGCACTATTTTATTTATTATTTATTTATTTATGTATGTTGCGTTATTGGAGGAGCATGGGATATAAGATTTTCATTGTCAACATATACGTTGTATATGCTGTGCATATGACCAATAAAACCATTGAACCTTTGAACCCTTTGAACCTTTGAACCTTGAACCTTTTCCAACTGGAAGCTTGAGTTCTGAGTCCCACATGAGGAATATCAGCTGCAGTGAGAGTAACAAACTCTGTTACCAACCTGCTTCTTCTCAACCCCCCATCTTCCTGTTCTTAACCCCTCCTTGTCTGGTGGAAAGAAAATCCCCTTCTGAGCCTGAAACGTGAGAGTGAACAGCTGACAGAGTTTATTGTATACTTCATAATTGTGTTGGAGCCTTTATTTAACAACATACAGTATGAAGCTCAGTAGACCGGTATGTTGGATAACAGCAATGTATCACAATAGAAATGATGCATCACCATAGAAACATGGCACACCAATTTTTAAATCAAATATTTTTTTCTCTGTTCTCAGTACAGAATAAAACCCCTTGAAGGAAACACATAAGACACGTTGTTCCCTAAAGCAGCAACTTTTGTTAATCCCTCTATTCTCATGCATTCATCATGTTTTCATGCTAAACAAAAACATGAATGTGTTACGCTATAAACAAACTGGATAAGGTGACTCTATTTAGTTGAATAGAGTTTAAAAAAACTACGTATTTTTTCAATTTCAACAGGCTTTTTAAGTCTCTTGTACCGTTTAGCATTCTCACTTTAGCATTTTTCCTTTTTCTTTTCTAATGTACAGACTGCATGGACCAGGATTGTTAATAATAATTAATAATACATAATACACAATACAGGAAGTAACATCTCAGTGTGACCCTGAGCCGAGGTCATGTTTATTATTGATAGGGATTAACATTGTTAAAGACCCTATGCATTTAGGGTAATCTGCCCCCGAGAACATCAAAATGATAGAATACAAAAACATGAATACAATAAGAAAACATGGATATGGAAATGTACATTTAAACTCTGCTGGCTGTAGAGAATAGCTAACTGACTAAATGTAGAAAAGGTAAGTGCACAAAATGCTTTATTATCTTTGCAAAGGGTTAAGTCTTTCATGCTCCCTTACTTACTTGCTAGGAATGACAGCTAAAATAAACTCAATAGAAAGTTATTGTGTCAAAACGCTGACATGTAGCTTTTGATGTTCCACACATTATGTAAACAACATTGAATTGTTGCTGCTGACCAGCTTTTAACAAGTAAAAAAAAAAGATCATTCCACAAAGGTTGTGTCATTTGTACCTTATTGAATAAATACTATATTGATAAAACCTCTCTTTACAAAGTTATTTTTTGTCTTCATTAATGTAGACTTTTTTGTGTGAGTGTTTTGAGTGTGCATTTGTGTTTATGTACATGTAAATGGGTTGCATTGGCTAAAATCCCAATGTTCCCTTCAGTTGGAGTTTCTCACTTTTTGAACAAATAAACATGTCACAGTAGAAGCAGAAATTCAAATATGAACCTGAAACTTAACACAATAGGGCCCCTTTAAATGTATTTTCTGTTTTCCAGAACAATCAATATCCTAATTCTAATACAAGGGCAACTATTTATTTTTATTTTTTTGGGCGACAGAGCCAACAGTGCCTCAGGACTGAACATGAAGTAAGACTTCTTAAAAAGCTGCTTCTGTAAATCTGCTCTTTGTTGGGGCAACATGTCTAGACAGGATGAAGTTAGCTTCAGAGGACCACACATCTCCTCTCCGTCTCGTCTTACGCCTGTAGCTTCAAATAATGATGATGTCCCACTTTTGTTCCTCTTGCTTTCTGAACTCTCACTGCACTCCAGCTACACCCCCCCCCCCCCCACACACACACACACACACACACAAAACAAGTGATATTCTCTTTTCAAATGGGACAAGGAACAAGTGAGAGACATTATAGTCTTTTTTTTCTGTATGACTTGTTGAAGAAGTATCTGCTCTATATATTTCAAGAGATGCAAGGGGGGTTGCAATGATACGGGATAATGTCTGGAATAAATCCGGTCCACAAGAGAATATGATTATCCAGTCTGCGTGTGGGGCATTTATAGCTCCAGCATACCTTTTTATGCGCTTCAAAAATGGTAACTACGCCATAAATAGGTGCTCAGTGGACCCAAATCGATAGCATTTCAGTTTTATATTCAGTTTTAGTCTGCACAGTCAATAATCCCTGACGCCTGAGTTATCTTATCTCCTCCTTGGAGCCATTTGTTTTGCGCCCGGAGCCGGATTGCCTGAGGAGTGTTGGCAGGAGGAATGCTGATACGTGTTTTGTTGTAAAGTGATGTGAAAGGCGTGGATGGGAGATGACATGAGAGGAAGTACAGTTTTTTCCTTCTACTTCTTTTGCTCTGTTGATATTGGAGCTGCTTGAGACGGAGCATGTGACTCACCTGAGCAGATGCCACGCTGAGGAGATGGCAGTTTGAAGCTCTACAAGCGTTTGTCAGAGGAACAGCTGCTGTGGAGGCATAAATAATCACCGTCTGAGTTAAATGTCAGCCACTAAGAAATACACACAAAGCACACACAAGATCAAAACATTTTCCATTTAATTAAAACACTGTACAATCTAATTCATTAATCACTGACCCTGCTCTCACATAAGAGTCCTTCAACTAAATGTCTTGAAGGAAATGTCTGCTATTATACAAGAGTCTTGACTACAAACACTTTACTAATGGGTTATCCAAGTGAAAAATGCCATTAATAACTTATCGTAAACATAGCTACACGTTTGTCTTTAATCCCCAACATCTAACGAAAACAGGTTTCACATCAACGTGACCTTAACCCTAACCCTGCCACATACATCTACCATTAAAACACCAGTATAATGGCTTTACCATTGTTTGAATGAAAAATGCACCCCTAGGTTTCTTATGTATAGTGGCCCACAGGTGCAATCCCGTAACTTCATAACTGAACAGTCCACAAGTGTTCATAAGTGCTCCGGTCCCAGCTGTGTGGATAACTTTTAAGTATCCCTGTTTCTGTTGTGTTTTGAGCTTTCGTACAGTGTTTTTTTATTTGCAGCGTTTTTTTATTTGCCGCGTTTTGCATTTGCAGCAACTTTCATTTGCAGCGTTACGTTTATGCAGCGCTTTTGGTAAACTCTGCACATGCGTTGTCAAGTTGGTAAATATGTTTCTTCATTTAGATGTGTTTCGGCACATTTGAGAAAATGCAGCACAATTCTTCCTATGGAAATATTTTTGGCCGTTGTATCACGTTTGCACCAGTCAGCCGCCATATAAACAGCTGGAGTGAAGCACAATGTAGGTGGCTTCGGACACTGAAATTGTGGCAATGCAGACACCGCCTCACTCATGGCTTACCTGATAGGGCTAATGTGAAAGAAGTGGAGTATTACTGCCGCCTATGCTAGCCTCGGTGACTCATCAGCGCAAACAGATAGCAAATAGCAACCTGTGATAGCAACAGATAGCATACCTGTTTTTAAAGTAACCATGCTGAAAACTTGCTTTTGAAACCTTTCCCCTACTATTGATGATGTTATACATGTACAGTACATTTGAAATCTTAAATATGTTTAGTGAAGCAAAAAATAAGTTGTTCCCTGTTCTTTCACTTTTTCCTCCTCTTATATCTTTTTATATGTATTGTCTCAGAAGAAGAGCCTAAAAGTCAACCTTCAGGTAGCATGTAAAGTTACACAGGAGTTGAAATAAAATGTATATGAATCGTCCTTCAGATTCAGATCTTTGGTTTTTAAGACTTAAGACTGCTGATGTATACAGGTTTACTGCTGGTGTCAGCACTTTCTTCATAAAAATTCTAAAACTGCTGAATTATTCTTTTTTAAGAAAATGGAACAAGGAAAAAAGTGCTTGTCGGATGAAAAGTACATTGCATGAATAACAAAACCATGGAAACAGTGAATTAGGTGCAACATAAGAGTTTGTTGTTAAAACCAACACCTTAAACTAAGAATAGAAAATGTTTCGAGAGAGGTATATTACGTCTACGATTTAGTTTGCTCATATTGCATTATTTAAATTCACTTTCCTTGGATTTAATAATTGTTCTCCATAAATGTAAAACAAAAGACTTTTATAATTCATTCGGAAAATTTCATGTCACATTTCTGACTTAATCCAGACCTGGTTATGTTTAAAGGGGCCCTGTTATGCTCATTTTCAGATTTAATATATATATAAAGTCAAGGTACTCAGATTAGCTTCGCCTGCTATGCTAACATCACCCGTTTTATAGCAGACAAACTTTCATAACAGCGTTGTGATGCCAAACAGCGTCGGTTCAGACTGAAACACATACACTGATGGGGATGGGGGCTATGCATCAGTTGCTTGTGTGACAGTCAGACAGTGAATACTTTCCATCGGCATTTACCGCCCGCTGCAGTGCTGCTTGTCCACTGGCGGCCGCTGAACTACATTACTGAAAAATGAATCACGGCACTCTTGAGAAAATGATAAGGTTTAAGAAGAAGTTCTTTAATTCAATCTGGCTTCATATGACAAAAGCAACACGATCATCGACCCAACGCAGTCCCCGACTCTTGTTGTGAGCGGCGTTAGGGAGAAAATCAGCAACGTAAACGGTGATGTCACGACGAAGCGCCACTCATTTAGCTGTCAAAACACAAATGTCTATGGATAGCCTACCTTATATAAGTGTTGTATGAGCATTAATACCAGACATTTTGACCGGCAGGTTTTGAATTTACAGTTTTTTAAATACATTTTACCAGCTAAAAACCGGTAATTACCGGCTAACGGAAACCCTGATACATATATAGATATATATATACAGCCTCAGAAAAAAATAAGAGACCACTCCACATTTTTCTTAAATCTCAACCTCTACATGTATGGCAGCCATTCCAGTGTGTGTTGAATTTCAGTAGTTTAGAGAATACAATCAAATAAAAAATAAAAACATTTACCTCAAAGACATATCTATAAATAGTAAAACCGGAGAAACTGATAACGCTGAATGGTTTCTTAATTTGTTCCGTAGCTGTATATATCTATATATATTGTGCCTCTTCTGTGACATGTTTACATGCTTACATTTTCAAATGAATTATTTTTCTTATACTGCCTGGGCTGCAGCACCTCTTTTCACCCTCCGTCTGAAACCAGAGCCCAGACTGTTCTGATTGGTCAACCATTTAGAAATCTCAGGAGTAATTGCTTGGAGCGCTAGCAAATGGAAGCGTGAATGTAACATAGTGATGCCGCAGTGATGTCACTATGTTACAGAAGTAAACAAAGGAGTCCAATGGAGGCGTTTCAGGATTGTGGATTGTGTGGGAGAGAAACTCCCTATGGAGGGAACTTTGTGATTTTAGCCTTTGCAAGCGATATTGCACATTGCGCTAAAACCTATACAACACACTACAGGAAAGGAAAAACCCCAAAAAGTGTAATTTGGCCTCCATAATACTTTCCCCTTGTAACCACTACAAACTTTTCTCATTTAGGATCATCCTTCTCACAGGAAAAAACTGCTCTCATTGTCCTCAACTTTCCAACATCCTTAGGGGATCAGCCTCCTTATCTTCCCCCCTAACCTAGCTGCAACACAGCTCTTCACCTGCACAGCCCCCCTCATTCTGCTTTTCACTGTAGATAGTTATCTCGGCACGGACAGATAACTTTAAGGTACCCGCCACTGTGCAAGCCAGACCAAACCCAGACACCATCAGATAAATTACTGGAAGTTGTTCCTCTTTGTTCTGCTAATCTCTGCTCCATTCTGGAAACCCTGCTGCACTGTGGGTACATGCAGGTCTGTGGGCATACAGTAGGTGGATGGTGTGTATTATCTAAAATAAAGAGGAAGATTTAAAGTGATAGATAGGGAGACAGAAATGACACCATGTGAGCCATAATTTCTCTTCAGATTTTATATCTCCCATAAAGAGTCAGAGCTCAGGTTTAATTTGTGCGATTTACCACCCAATTCCATTATTTCTACGTTAGAGATCCTCCTTAAAATCATTCTTTTATGATGTTTAATTCCTTTTGTGTTTTGTTCTGTATTAATTGCTCATGTCTTCACTTGTTGCCTTTTCTTTTGTGTGTCTTTCAAGAGGTCCCCCGCAGGCTTTAATCCTCTCAAAGGTTTTAGAAGGAGTAAAAATAGATCAAAGAATTTTTAGAACAAATACATGTCCGTTGAAATTTTGCTTTCCTTTCAACATATTCAACTGTGGGCAGGAAGATTCAGCAAATCTGTGGCCCTCTCTATGTCCTCAGTTTAAGAAATCTTAGTGTCGGAAAATAAATCAACTACAAATTATTGGTCCTTTTTTATTCTTACAATAATAACAAATACGTTTGTTAGTATGTCAGGTAACAATATTAGGTATTTGCCTGACTTTTAGGGTGGCTTTATATTTATGTGTTGATGAATGATGTAAGAATTAAAAGCATCCTTCCTGTGTGTGTCCTTCCAGTGTGCAGCTCAGATTGTCAACGCTGTACAGCAGACCTCCAGACCGGCATCGGCAGTGTGTGTCTCTGGTGTAAAGTGGCGAGGACCTGGCTGCTTGGTGATCACTGTGTCTCCCACTGTCCTCAGGGACACTACGGCTGGCACGGAGCCTGCATCAGTAAGGACTTTTACTCCCTCACGTATATAGAGTTGCACAGGTTATTTCTGCTTTTTAATTTCTAATTATGTGCAATGCCTTGTTTTGTTTTATGCTGCTACAGCAAAAAACACATCCTAGTTTGGGATTAATAAAGTACTTATTATCTTATGACGTGTTTCCTACAGGCTGACCAGGAATTTAGCATCACAAGGGGTTCCACGACAAAAAGCAATGAGATCTTTCAGGATTTCATTAGAGTGCAGTGCAGTAAATAAGATCTGTGTCAGGCCAATGCTTATACAGTGGTATGCAAAAGTTTGGGCACCCCTTAGGAAAACCACTGCATCAGTTTGTCACTTGCTGAGCTTTTGAAGCAGCAACTTCATTTTAACATATGTTATACCTTATGGTAACAGAAACATCTCAGTAGTGAAATAACTTTTATTGGTCAAACAGAAACATGTTTATGTGCATTCAAACAAAAATAGGCATGTGCATAAATTTGGGCACCCCTAAGAAATAATTCCATTAATATTTAGTATTGCCTCCTTTTGCTGCAATAACGGCCTGTAGACGCCTCCTGTAGCCACAGACAAGTCCCTTAAGCCTGGCAGGTGGTATTTTGGCCCATTCTTCCACACAAAACGTCTCCAGTTCAGTCAGGTTTCTTGGCCTCCGTGCATGGACAGCCTTCTTCAAATAAATCCATACATTTTCAATGATGTTAAGGTCTGGGGACTGGGATGGCCATTCCAGAACATTGTACCTGTGCTTCTGCATGAATTCCTTGGTGGATTTTGATCGGTGCTTAGGATCATTGTCCTGCTGAAAAATCCAACCCCGGCGTAGCTTCAACTTTGTGACTGACTCTAGAACATTCTTGTCAAGAATCTCCTGGTACTGTAAGGAATTCATGTGGCCCTCAACTTTAACAAGTTTTCCAGTACCTGTGCTAGCCACACAGCCCCATAACATGATAGATCCTCCACCAAATTTTACAGTGGGCAACAAGTTCTTTTCATTGAATGCAGTGTGTTTTTTTCGCCATGCATACCTGTTCATGTTATGACCAAATAACTCAATCTTGGTCTCATCTGACCACAGTATTTTGTTCCAAAATGCTTCTGGCTTGTCCAGATGTGCTTTTGCATACCTCATGCGACTCTTCTTGTGATTAACACTCAGGAAAGGCTTTTTGCACATCACCCTTCCAATGAGCTCTTCCTGGTGCAAAGTACGCTGGATTGTGGAACGGTGAACAACTACACCATCAGCAGCCAGATGTTGTTGTAGTTCTCTGGAGGTGGTCTGTGGCTTCTCTGTGACCATTTTCACCATCCTTCGCCTGTGCCTTTCCCCTATTTTTGTCGGCCTACCACATCTTTCCTTCACACGGACTGTTCCTGTGGCCTTCCATTTCACAACTACGTTTCTGACTGTGGAGACAGACAGTTTAAACCTGTCACATAATTTTTTGTACCCTTCTCCTAATTTATAATGTTGGATTATCTTAGCTTTCAGGTCAGTGGAGAGTTGTTTTGAGGTCCCCATCTTGCCACTCCCTAAGAAAGAACCTAGGCCAGGCACAGCCAGCTATTACCTATGTTAAATAGCCTTTTTCATGATTGGTTCCACCTGTCTTTGTAATTGAAGGTCTAATGAGCTAATCAAAGCAATTTTGTGCAGCAACCTGTCAGCTATAAATCCGTACAGGTGTTGAAATGAATGCTATTTATAAGGGTGCCCAAACTTTTGCACATCCCATTTTTTGCATTTTATTTTATTATAATAAAACTATGTAATGCTACCCTAAGAATTTTGGTCTGGAAAACACTAAAACGTCTACATCTTTGTAGGAAAACAAATGTTGTTGCTGTGATCTTCTATTATAAAGGAAAAGCAAATTGTCATGAAATCTCAGAGGGGTGCCCAAACTTTTGCATACCACTGTAAGACTTTTTTGTTTATTTTTTTGTTTTTTTGTTGCAGGAATTGGCACATATTTAAAAAAAAACAGCTTTTATGATATTTCAAGCATGTGTGCAATCACCAAAAGTATAAAGCTAATGTTAGGCTATAAGCTAACAACATTACGATAGCATGTATGCACATCATCACCACCACTAATCTAGACAGCTAATGTTCGGCATGATGACGGAGTCTCATTTAGTCCCTTGTTAGCAATCTTATTGCACATTTCAGCTTGTGTATACAACGGACCTTATTTCACTGATCTAAAAAAAACAAAACCTGCTAAAAAAAGAAGTTGACTTTGAAACGAGAAAACTTGAATTGGTTACCTTGCTTCCAGGTTTTAGGACTCATTCCTGCACCACTCAATTGGTAAACGTATACATTTAAATGAAACAATCCAAAACTTTTAGACTTCTTACTAACATATCAAACACATTGAAAGATCTGTTGACTGTGAGATTTGCAAAACCTAAATTGCTAACTTATTTCTGGGTTTAATGGCTCATTCTTTCACCCCTCTACAATGTACATAACAAGACCAGACTGAGTGTAAAGTACCTTTCTGTTTTATTCATTAGTCAAAGATCTTTAAAAGAAGGCTCATTTTATTAGCCTGGTGAGGGGTTTTCCTTGAACATCTTAAAAGAAATACTGAATTCAATGCCCGGGTTTAGAGAAACACTCTTTTTTAATAAAAAGGTGTTTTTATTTATACCCTTGAAGATGTTTCTTAATGTTCAGTGGAATCACGTTCTCAGCCTCTTCATTATCATCATCATCGTTACCGTCATGTTCGTGGTTATCATCATCATCCTCCTAACCATCATCATCTTCACCAAGGTCATCCTCCTTGACTTCTTCATCATGATCATGATCATCATGATCATCATCATCATTCTCTTTCTCATCCTCTTCATCATTACCCTCTTTGTCATCATCATCATCATCATCATCATCATCATCATCATCATCATCCCCGTCTTTGTTCTTATACAGTATTCATCATCATCCTAAATATTTCAAACATCTTCATCTGATGAAGTGATGATCCTGCTTATAATGAACATAGTCTTCATCACTCCTTAACATAGTTATCTTCTTCATCATCACTATCATACTCCTTCTTGTCCTTCATTTCTTCGTCAATTTCATTATTTCTATTTACCTTCTCATTTTATATCCGAACCATTGCCTTCATCCTATCATCATCATCATCATCATCATCATCATCATCATCATCATCATCATCATCATCATCATCATCATCATCATCATCATCATCCCTGTTACCCTCCTCCTCACCATCATAATCATAATCCCATCATGCTCCTCCTACTTAATCTCTTAGTATCATCTTCACCAGCTTTCTCTGCCTGCCAATCAACGCCATCCACTTACTTCTCATCATCATCTTCAATCTGGACCTCCTCATCCTCATCAGCATTGTTGTCATATCAACCCCCGCTTCATCCTCATACTCCAACTCATTCATATCCTCTGCAATCTCATCAGTATTGTCATGGTCATCCTGGTCATCATCATCATCATCATAATCCTGCTCCTCTTTTTCATCCCTGTCGTCTTCATCGTCTTCGTCGTCACTGCGCAGTGTTTCAGCAGCTCATCAGCAGAAGCCCCTGCCTCCACGCTGAGCTGCTGAAACATTTAAATGCAGAGCGTGTGAGCAGGAAGCTTCAGGCTACAGAGCGAAAACCTCTGGAGTCTCATTTAGCTGAGCCCTCGGCAGGCAAACACACACACACACGCACTCATAAATCGAAATGGCACTTGTAGACATAAAGATAGAACAAATCCAAATAAACATGCGCTTTCACACATACAGTTATCATTTTATTTTCAGTCAGCTAACATCTCACTCTGCTGTTGATTCAGGCCCAAAGATGAATTTTGCTACATCAGAGTGAATTTGGAAGGTTATTCTGCTGTTGATAATATTATGCAAGACTGGATCTGAGCATTGAGGGGTGGGGAGTGCAGCAGAGTAATCTGAGAATGATTAGACCCATGATAGTAATTAGTGATACTTATGAATATGTATTTCTACGAAGAATGTGGCTTTAATTAGTTCATGTATTGCATGGTTTTATCAAGGATATAAGTGATCATTTAAATACCTTTGGTCATTTTTGACAGTGGGCAAGAGACTAGATAACATACTCATTTTCAGGTTTCATATTTATATTTTGTGCGTCTAATGTGACATGTTTCCATGCAAAAAGGTCCTTATTTTTCTCATACTCTTTTGTGATTGGTCAATCGCTTTACGATGTCCCACCCCTTAGCCTATCATGTACTAATTTTTGGAGTTCTAGCCAATAAAAGAGTATGTGTTGCATAGTGATGTCATTATGAGACAGAAGTAAACAATGGAGTCCAATTGAAGCGTTTCAGGTGTAGGGGGGAGTGTTAGCCTTTGCAGACCATTTACATGCACAAGAACATATACAGTATAACACACTACAGGAAAGGGAAAACCTGAAAAAAACCACAATAGGGCCCCTTTCACTTGTTTTATAATGTCATTATATTAATAGGTTTAAAAGCATGTAAGTTCTTAATTATACTGCTTTATTTTTACTGTTCACATCCTTTGTATAGCAAAGATTGTATATTAACGAAAATGCACCAAACTTTTTATTTTTTTTCCACAGGATGCCATGCGTCGTGTGATGGCTGCAGTGGGCTGGGGCCTCTTTCTTGTACGTCCTGCCCGGCCGGCAGTGTTCTGTTGCCATCGGGTCTCTGCGCTCCCAAATGTCTTCTTGGTTACTATGACAATGGTCACAAGATATGTCAAGGTAAGCGGGGTAACTACCCCTCTGCATCTCACGTAAAATAACATATCTTACATCACGCAATCTAGTTACAGCATGTTTTGCAGGGGACACTAAAGTACGGTGGCAAAACACTTCCATTATTTGAGACACGCTGCAGTTTAAAAAAGCAATTTAAAAACCACAAATGTTCAAAAACACATGCAGAGAAGAAACAACAACCCATTAGCTGAATTTAGAAATCATTTACCAACTTGACCAAACATGCGCAGGGTTTTATAAAAACGCTGCATAAATAAAACGCTGCAAGAAGCTCAAAACCCAAAGGAACACAGCTGGGACTGGAATGCTTGTTGCAGTTCAGAGATTATAAAGTTGGCCAACTGTCACTGGAAACTTACCAAAAACGTACATTTTATTGGCCTATTGTACGATGTGATCGCATGATTCCTTTACATATTATTGCATATCTACTGTAAACTGGCTAGCTTACTTAGTCATTTCAAATGTACTGACAAACCACTCTTTTACAGACTAACTTTGCAAGAGTGACAGTTGGCCCTCATCATAATCCCCTAACATCATGAAGCACTCCGGTCCCATCTGTGTGCATCACTTTTTAGTGTCCCTGTTTACGTTGTGTTTTTAGCTTCTTTTCGCAATTTTTATTTGCAGCTTTTTGTTTTCGCAGTGTTTCATTTATGCAGCGCTTTTGGTAAATATATTTTACTGTACTCCTAAGTGTATTGGGCCGTTTGCCCCTGTCGGCCACCGTACTAATGACTTGCAGGAATTGGACACAGAGATAAGAACAATCGACAGTACACTGGGTCTGGTTTAACCACCAGCTTATATTGTATTACAAACGTTCAACATGACAGTCATTATAGCCATGAACATAAAAGAACATGCGCCTTCATTATTTTACTCCTCCACTAGCTGCATTATACAGTATACTGTATAAGAGAGAAGCAACCTGCAATTGAAACAAAAACTAATACTAAATACTTCTGTACAACAACACAAGGATAAAACATTTATTACAGTGATACATCAGCCATGTATTGAAGCTTCCACTTACTACGGGGTACTGATTATAATTTGACTTAACCTTTAGTAACTAAAAAGCACTCAGACAGCACATAACTTTACCAAGGTGTCTTTAAAGAAAACCATGATGGTAGCCTTTCATTCAGGTATCTGCATCAAACCCTCATAAGGTGATCTATCCAGAATCCTTGATTTGGTCCATCGCATACCAAATTACCTTGAAATTTGTCGAGTATTTTGTCTGAGGTATCCTGTTGGAAAGCAGTCAACAAACTCCAATCAACACATTCTTGTTGGATGTATTGTTAATAATAACTCAGTTGCTGCAACTTTTGAGTGGATAATTTGCAAACTCAACAATTGTATTGTAATAAAAGTATCAGAAATAGTATACGATATATTTACCATGATTAAATCTTTGTGGAGAAGTTGAACAAGTCTGGAGACTCAGGAGGGCAATGATTTCAATACCATCAATCACTCATGACTATTCACAGGTAAAAACGTGCCTACGCATTGCAGCCATTAAGGCTTTTATTTCCAAAGAAAGGTATATGTACTTAAGGTTTTTTAAAACACTACCTTCTTCAGTTTCTTTGATCACTTCAACATCTTTAAACTTGTTCTACTGTTGCAAAAATATTATTATATAAAATATCACTGTTTCAAAACAAGCCACATTCAGCTGGTATTTTTGGCAACTGCACACAGATTACATGTTGTCACTAATTTCCTTACCCCTCTGACTGTGGCTCTAACCTTCTTGTCTCCGGCAGCGTGTGACAGCCAGTGCCTGACGTGCGACATGTCTGGTGTTTGTACATCCTGCCGCGACCCGGCCAAGGTGCTGCTGTTCGGAGAATGCCAATACGACAGCTGCGCCCATCAGTACTACCTCAACACCAGCACACGGGCCTGCAGAGGTACGCCATTGCCCTGACAACCCAATACACACTGCAGCATACAGCGAGGGGACACACTGGATTGATAATGAGGATGTAGTTCGCCCTTTATGATACCCATAAATTACTCTCCATCTATATTGCATGTACTGCAGGGTGCTACATTGAGTTTATGGGGTCCATTGATCAAGTCATAAACTGTGGGTCCAGATATGCAAATCCTAAACATTATGTGTGCGTTACAACTGCGTATTAAATCTTCCATCCTGCAGAGAAGGTGATGAATGGGCCTCAGAGGAACCATGTCCAGACTGAATACCTCGTCTTTTTTTTCACTTTGCATGCAATAACTCTGCTTATATATTTAATGACCCACTAACCGGCCCAGACCACATTCTGTCTGACTGAATCTCGCTCCGCTTCATCGCCAACCCGCAAATAAGATATGTGAAAATCTGTCTCGCTTCCTTTTCTCCTTTGTGCTTCTCCCGCTGAATAATGACTGGATGGGATTTATATTCAGAATACGAGCAGCCCAACTGTGTTGTCACACTGGCTTAACATAGATATCCACTTTAATTCACAGAAAGCCATTTCATGTGGAGCTTACATCACCTTGCAGACTTGCCTTTATCAGCGATTTGGTTCAACGTAATGAGATTTTACGAGGTATCAGGGGCCCGAAGGTACCTGCCCCTGAGGTGGACCCATAGCTTCCCATGTCTAACACGAGATTAGAAACTAAACTGACCGCTAGTGGCTAGATAGCAGTGCCTCTCAGCTCGACAGGTGGTTGTAGCCATCCAGCCCACGATGCTCTATTTATCCCCCCAGCTAGCCGCAGCCGCTGCCCGGGTAATCCACTGAACCTTAGATGAACCTAGAGTGTTAGAAAGCAACACTGCATTCTTTGGGAGCTCTCATTTGCAACCACAGGGGAACATTTATTGAGAGAATCTCTTATAAACCTTTCAGCGCTTCTACCAACATCGGTTTGGATTAATCAGTGATATATTTCTAAGGAGGAACCCCTCATTTACCTCCCTCAGAATCCTCAGAAAAAACCCCTTTGGAGACCTCTGCTGTTTTCATTCTAGCTACTTTATGTGCAGGCTATAGATGAAGTGAGAGGAAATGTGTAGAAACTTTAAAAAGTGAATGAGTTTAAAGATGGTTAACCTGCGGGTATCACAATGTTACTCCTTAAGGATGTGTCCCTTAAGAGAATTGAGGACGAAACTGAGGGGGAAATATAAAATGTTGAAGACAAAGTAGGATCTCAGGCAGATCTTAGTTTTCTTTTTCATATGACTCACAGACTGCTATGAAAGAAAAAGTCCTATAATTATTCAACGAAGCATGGAAAGTTGAGAAACGGAGGGTTCAAATCAAACACTGTTTTTACTCACACGCAAGTATACAGCACAGTGAAATTTGACCTGGAAGTACTAGTCCACATTCTTTACTTTGGTCTTGCCACCTTCCGGTTCCCAACCCAAGTCTCTACAGGCTGAGCCACTGCCGCACAATACCAATGTTAGTCAGTCAGTCTCTCCAAACCACAGACAGATGGATTGCCATGCGTCTTCAAAAAATGATCTTGGTTCCAAGATTTTTTTGTGAAATCAAGAACTGTTGACCTAATAAGTTCCAAGGACATTTACTGTGGCTTATTTATTGATTTAAAGGATAAAATACATACTTTTATCCATCTTGCAATCTGTCTGACTTTTCAGAGTTCGGAAGTAATTACATTTCGCATTAACAAGTATACTGTATTACATCGGTTAGTGAATACTCAATTCTGATTGGTCGTTTGGTCATTTCAGAGTTTGTTAATAATTGTTAACACACCGCTACTAAGCAAAATAATGCGGATCAAAGGAGAGAGGAGAGTTTAAAAGACCGTTGGACGTCAGAGAAATCACTAAAACAAGGCAGACAGGAAATAAACTCTGACAGAAACACTGTATGGACTCAAGTATTGTTTAGAAAATAAACTGCGAATAGTCTTGGACAGTTACAGTACACTCCGATCAGTGCTGCCGTCATTTTAAATACCGTTGTTGTTGCCGTGGTCCCAGCCGTTGGTAGAGTATTTCTTTTTCTTAGCCATAGCAATGCGATCATTGTTTTATAAAATAGTTTTCAATTAATGTTGTGAGTCAATTCGTTGGTTTATTTAGAATGTGGCTGTGTGAAAAGTGGGATTATGTGCAAACGAGGCTGCACATTATCCCTTACTTATGTAACTGCTGAGACTGCTTAGGAAGTCGTTTGTCTGTTTAAATTGAATACAAACCTAGCAGTTCACAAAAACACAGAATTGTATTTGTCCTAATTGTGTTTAATTCTCTTCTCAATATGAATGGAGGGCAGCACAGCACACAACAGATGTGCAGCTGATAAAAGAGAAAGGAAAAAAAAAACACAATTAGGTTTAGAATAAATCCCTCTGCTATCAAGAATGTGTTAATCTCTTTATTTCTCTCGCCCCTCTCTCTCTTCTGCCCTCACCTTTTGCTCTCGCCTTCAAAATCCCCTCGTGTCTAATCCCACTGTCCCCGCTTAAAAACACGCTCTCCTCCTCCTCCCCATGTGCCGCCCTCCATCCAGAGTGCGACTGGAGCTGCAACGCCTGTAAAGGTCCTCTGAGGACAGACTGCCTGCTGTGCATGGAGGGATACGTGTTGCAAGATGGACTGTGCACCCAGGGATGCTCCCCCAGCTTCTATCGGGACGGTGACAAATGCCTCGGTCAGTGCACCAAAAAGCAGCTGAATTTGAACACATCACAAAATTCAGTAAAAAAAAAACACACTGCAGAGCAGAATCCTTCTTTTGCCCTCCACGTGCATTAATAAGCTCTTCAAGTGGCTTTCTTAGTTATTTTACATTGCTGGCTTTAATGCACTCAGTTTGTTGCATGTGTTCTTGTCAGGCTGTGATGATCACTGCATGGAGTGTCGGGGTCCAGGACAGTGCCAGAAGTGCCAGCCTCCCTACGCCACCCTGCAGGGTCAGTGTGTGCTGGAATGTGGCAGGAACTACTTCCTGGAAGCTTCCTCGCAGATTTGCAAACGTAAGACTTTGATGAATGCTCCCGTTTTTTACATCTCTAAGAATGTGCCTATTTCGGAGTCAAAGGCATGATTTTAAAATGTTTTCTGTGCTGGGTAAGTTTAAAATTTTGAAATTGAAAAAAAAGGATAAACATTCTGCTTTTGAGGAAATTAAATAAATAATTGTACGTAGAAATGTGAATATGTAAATATGTACGGTTTAGAGTGAAGTAATGTACCAGAACAAATAATAATTAATCAAACATTCCTTCTCTGAATAATCTGCATCCTATTTAGCTTGCTCGTCCGACTGTGTGCTATGTGATGGGGCTGGACGCTGCAGTGCGTGTCGTGAGCAAACCTTCCTCATGGAAGGATACTGCACGCCCAACTGTGGACACGGATTCTACGCCAATCAGAAGACCAGGACATGCCATGGTAATAACATGATGTCTGCTTTAAATGTGCCCTATTACGCTTTTATGTAATGTGTTATATAGGTTGTTGTACATGTAAATGGGCTGCAAAGGCTAAAATGCTGAATTTCCCCTCCAGTTTGGGCTCTGGTTTCAAAAACAGAGGGTGAAAAGAGGTGCTGCAGCACAGGCAATATGAGAACAATAAAGACCTTTTGAACATAAAAGCATGTTGACATGTTACAACAGAGGCAAAAACTAATTATGAAACCTGAAAATTAGCATAATATGGCCCCTTTCATTTAAAATGGAAAACTGCTAATTGTCCCAAAGCACGACATGACTGCAATCACCCAAAATACAGAGTTAAATTTGGTTAGTAAGACTTAATTTTGGCAAATAACAAAACCGTCAACAACAAAACCAGACACAACCTGGATAAAGAAACTTATGAGATTGTTTAACGTTACTTCAATAATAAGCTAATGTATAGTGTAGCTACAAGCTCTTTGCTATCACGTTCACTGTTTTGAAAGTTTGTGCCAGTGGCAAGTAGCTTAATCAAAATAAGTTGAAGTATAAATTCACTTGTTTTATAGATGAGGTTTTTATAGAGCACATTTTGTGTACTGTGCATATCACATGAAGTTTCATATCATATTGCGCTTCATTAACATACATTATTTTGCACATTCCTACACAGAACTATACAGCTGTTTTTTAGAATTGAACAGTAGATTTGTTTTAATATTATATATCGGTGATGCAGTACTTGCTTTTGTGTTTTTTTTTCTCAGTATAAAACACCAACATAAATTCTTTGTATGGTAAAGCCTTCCGAGTATAAATATGTTTCTGCTATAGTCAGGCTCATCCCACAGCAGCCCAAATAACACTATGGTGAGGGCAAAAAATCCACATAAATAATGCAAGTTAACCTCAACGTCACTTAAAAAACAAATCCACATCGCTGGTTGCTAGGCAACAGGCTGGTTAATTTGGCATAAAAGAAAAATCCCACAGTCTAATGCTGTGTGAGGTATGGTTGTTAAATGTTAATGTACCCCCTAAGCTGCAGCTCCTGTAGTGAAATATGTGTCCTGTTCTGCCTGTCTGATTAATTTAACATCAACAAATACACGATGGTGGCTAATTTACAATTTATCTAGAACAAGTCACCTAATGCTGCGATACTCTTGTGCCAATGATGGACGGTATTAGGTTCCTGGCTGAAATTCACTAGAAGAGAACAAACATCCAGTTTTGTTTTCCAACTGGCACAAAGGAGATTTAATGGTGATGAATTTAGCTTGATTGGCAGGTTGCTGCTCTGCTACACTGAAGGCAGGGTTGTTGCTGCTCCCTGAACACTGATAGGCTAATTAATAAGCTGTCAATCACAGATACAGGACAACCTCTGGATTCTTCCTCTAGAGTGATATTCAATTTTTTGAAAGTTTAGCTGTCTGTGAAAAAAAACATTTGCAGCTTTTTCAAATCTGTTAGAATTTGAAAATGATATTGAAGGACTTAAAGGATCAGGAGGTAGCCTACATATTGAGGAGTAATATTTAACATGTCTTGGTGTATTTTAACGGCCTTGATTTGAGTTTTGAGATTTGAGCACATCTACTTTTGAGGGATTTCTTCCATACAGCTCTCAACATTGAGATGGCTGAGCAGGTGTTAGCAGCTAAAGGTATTAGCAACTAAGGCTATAAGCAGTTAATGGTGTTAGCAGTTAAAGGTGTTTGCAGCCAACCGTGTTAGCAGCCAAAGAAATAAGCAGCTAACGCTCTGTGCAGCTAACTTTGTTTGCAGCTAACAGTGTTAGCAGACAGAAACAGCATTGGTATTAATTCAGAGGTTTGTCTCTGGCTACCTGGTCAAATTCTCATTATTTTCACCTCAAATATTTTGATTCATGAAGATTCTTCTCTGATGAAAAATGCATTTAAATCAATTTAAAACAGACTTCAAACTTAAACGTATAGTCATCCAGAGCTATAATTTATCCATTCAAAAAAGGATGTGAAACATAGGCAATTATTGAAAGCCACAACAGAAACAGAAGTAAAAAGTGTATTTCAGCTACGTCTCTCCGTTTCAGGTTCTGTTCTTTCCAGAATAGACTGTTTACATTGACTGGCGACATTATTAGTGTCTTCTTTGTAATTGGTTTCCTGAATAACACTGTAAAATAGTTAAGTGACTGCATGCCGTGCAGGTCATTAAACGCGTCTTGTTCTTTTATTCTTTGGCTTTTATGTTGAAACAGAACTCGTCGACGCCTGAGTCCTTCACAATCAGACCGTGGTTGTGAGATGATCTATGAAACTTGACAAAGTTTAGTTATAATAGAGAATTATATTATCATTTGTGATAAATGTTTTCTTCTTGTGATATCATGAAAAATGTCTAGCCTTAAGGCTCTATCCACAACTTAATCAAAAAGAATTGGCCATAACAACTTAGCTTTGTTTTTTGTTTGCCAAGAAAAAAGAGGAAAGCTAGGGATTTAATTATAGTCCTTTCTCATTTGTGAGTTTGTTTACATGGCCGAAAGTTTGAGATTTTAGAGTGCCTCTGGCATCATTAGAGGAAATATAATGAGATTAAAACACCGCTTCTCAAAAGAGCTGATCTTTAAAAAGTTCCCCAACAAAGTCAATTCCAATTAAAGCCAACTTCTAAAATGCCACGCAAAGACCGAGATGTCTTGCTTATATATCACCGGCCATCTTCCATACACACACTCACAGACACACACTTTTTTACTCCCTAACCTCGTTTCATCCCTACACCCACTCACAGTCTGTTCTAGCTTCAATTGTAATCAGGGTGCGATTTGACAAAAAAACAGAGGGGGGGATGTTTTTTTTAATTTATTCATAGACAAGAACATTGGACTTTTAACTTGCATAACTAGGGAGAAAAAAACGCAAAAAGTAGACAGGCCCTTTTTTCGGGTCCGTGGATTAGTCCCCATCACAACATGGCAAAACTTTTAATAACCCATACATGGATTTCTATTCAACGTCACAAAAACATGCGTACGCACTAACAGGCAGAAAGCACCATAGAACAGCATCAATGCTCTCCATGAAAAGACCCTCCAATTAACTTAAATCAAACACTCAAAATAATTCACTAAATAGCACAACGTGCTGTCAACACTCAGGGACAGGTCTGGAAAACTAGACAAAGTAACAGTCGGCTCTGGTGACAAATTTGTGGTGGCTTTTTCGTTTTTCCTATCGGGGCATTGTCTGCAGCATTTCGGCCCTCTTCTATCCACAATTCTGCAAATGGGTCCTGTAAAGTAAGATGATATGCTGCTCTGAACGCGTTTCATGTTTGGTTCAGCGCTGTTTTTCCTGCGAAGTTCCCGCACAAAAATGTTACAATGTTTTTGTGTTCGATGACGTTCAGAAATATGCACCGTCTGCCAGAAGGCTGCTGAATAGCCTACTCTGATGTAAAGACACTGAAGATCGTTAGATTTCAAGAGTTTAAGTAGGCTAGCAGTTAAGTTGCATTCATCGCTATCAAGGGGGGGGAAATCCTTGTCCCCACCGGAGATAAAAATAATTTAGCAGAGGTAGGGATAGGAAAACCAGAGGGGGGGAAATCCTCACCATCCCCCCCTACAAATCGCACCCTGATTGTAATTATATAAATATCAGGATTTGAAAAGCGTTAATATATAGCAATTAGCGTAATTGGAGGCTGTATGTTTTTCAACCATTAAATCATCACGGTTTTCTTTTCTTTCTGTCCTCCCGCTTCCTCTCAGGTAACACCCACCCCCCTGCCCTTCAGGTAAACGGCTCCCTGCTGGTTCCCCTCAGCGGGATTTCCCCGCTGGGCCCCAGCGTGCTGCAGGTGAGGGACCCCGACAGTCCGTCTGAGCGGCTCATCTTCCAGCTCGTTCAGATCCCTAGTAACGGAGAGCTGGTCCTGTTCAGAGGGAAGGAAGGAGAAGGCAAGGAAGGCCGAGAACTGACTAGAGACGACACCTTCACCTGGGCGGAGCTAAGAACGGGCCGGGTCCGGTTCAGGCACCAAAGAGAAAAAGCAAGGTAAGTGGATCAGATTCTTCTGAGGTTTATGGAGTGAGGAAATGTTTAAGAAGCACTCAATATCTGTTATGACCTTATTAGGAAATAGTCAGATCTTGATTTCAGTTCCTCTAAACTGAAGAGTGAGGACTTCCTTTCAGACTTGCTATTTGGCATTGATATTCAACAATGAAATTAAAAAAAAATGTAATGCAACAGGCAGAAAGTCCAATTGGCAGACACAAAATAATTCATTTAAAAAAGAAATCTGAAAATGTGTTAGCGCCCCCGCTCACTATATGAAAGCAAATCCATTTGTTGTGTTTCTCCACATATTTATTCATGATTTCCTTTAATTAGTCTGCATCTGGTATACAAAAAAATATTTCCACTTTTGGTCTCACTTTTAACAAAATTGTCTCTTTTAATATATTACTTCTTTAAAAGTAAATTTGAAACAAATTGTATTCCTCCTGTCTTTCTGAGAGTATCCTGACAGTATCAGTCGTCTGTTTTAATATTCCAGTTTCATGGTACAGTAGGACATTTCATTTCCATTAACCTACACATGAACTGGAGATGCATTACATTTACACTTCTTATCTAATAATGGACAGATTTACATATGGTTTACATTTCGGTTGCTGTATCCGACAGTGTGATTAGCCAGTGTAAACCTTGGTGCCAGAGATCAAAAAGGATGCTAATTCGGAATATTATAGAAGGAATTAATTCTGCCTCTTTAGGGCTCAGTCTGAAGCTGATTCCCTAACTACAGCTGTTATGCTGAATCGCCAAACAAATCTATGGCATTTTGAGTTTGGGCCCAATGTCCGTTTATCCAATCGGAATCAACGTATTTAACACATTGGTCTATCCTGATTCAGCTGCTCTTGCCTCAAATGTAGGCAAGCCCGTGAATTAGCTAAATATGGTCCACTGCCCAGTTTTGAGCCATTAGATTAATGAAGACAATAAAAACCTAACGTCCTAAATAGTAGCTAATCTGCATATTATAGCCATATTTGTCAAACTATGTGAAGTGGAGGAAACACAGCCACCCAAAATGCTCTCATGTTTGAATCTTTTAAGAGTCCAAGAGAGAGAGAAAAATGTCCTATTCATGATGGGACACTATGGATAAGAAATACAGCAAATGATATAATCCTCAGATTGAGGCTGTTTAAGATAAGATACATTGTTTCCAAAAGAGCTGTTTTTATTCAGTACTTCATCATCAGAACATGTCAGTTGACTGCCTTTATTTTATGACACAAGTGGCATATTTTACCATTGGGGACACGGATCAAAAGCTGCTTCCCTTTTGTCTCAAGGCTTTTATGGCATAAAATAACACCCATTTCAAATGAATGATGCACCAAATATACTAGGCATATTTATAACCTGCACATTAAATTAAACGTATTAGTTCTATGGCAGAAATATATTCATCGTGTTACTTTAATAAGCTGTCCAATAAATCTTTAATGGGCCACTGCTATTCAACCTGTAAAACACACACTGTACAAATCCTCAATTATATCTCATATCTGTTGCCAGGAATTGTAATTCAAAAATAGTTCTATCATTGTTGAAAGGTACTGGTACAATGTGTTATGTGATGGATGAATTTTTTTTCTGTAAGCTGGCCTAGTTTTCCACAAAGATGCTGCCTTGTTGTGCATTCATTACATTTACAGATGACGTGTGAAAACCGACATAGGGTTTGAGAAAGGTTGGGGCCACCAAAAGCCTCCAGAACAGATTCCCTTTCATACACTCTCCAAGTCGCTATGAGAATGAAAACCCTTTTACATTGTTCCAAAAGAGCCTCAAGACTATTCAAAAGCCCTTGCTGTACAAGCATCAGCAAATATTATAATTCAGTTCATCTCAAATTCAGGAAACATTTCCAAAAGACGAGCTTTAATGACGAAAAACGACTTCTACAAAAACAAAACTAACAAGAGATTGTAGCAAGAGGAACATAGACATGAAACCATTTACAACACAAGGCAATAATTGGCTGGCAAAAAAACGTCTAATAGCTGCAACAAAAACCTAATGCTGAAATATTAAAGCATAATTTGCTATATTCTAGAGTTTAGCATGATTTTAAAATGGGCCATTCTTCCGAATGAGTACATTTGCTTTCGATACTTTAATTATTTTTCATTTATACTATATATTAGAAACATAAGTGAAGTCAGAAGTTATACAACACTATTTATGCATTAGCTTAACAAATTAAATAAGAGAACCTGGAAACAGACAGAGTACCCATTATGCAAAGGGTAAGATCCCAAAGTTCCCTCCAGAGGGAGGGTCAACGTAGTGACATCACGATGTAACACTTCACTTGGAGAGTGGTGCTCCAACAAATTGTAAATGATAGGCTAAGGCCAGGACATCTATAAGCGGTTGAGCAATCACAACAGAGCTGACTAGGGAACCAATCAAAGCAGACTCGGCTCTGGTTTTAGACAGAGGGTGAAAACAGGTGCTGCAGCACAGGCAGTATGAGAAAAATAAAGAGATATTTGAACATTCAAGCATAGAGACATGTCACAGTAGAGCCATAAATTACAAATGTTAAAAGGGCTCAAAATGAGCATAAAAGGGCACATTTAAGGTTTCATTTATTCAACAAAACTATTTTACTGTTCTTACCTATTTATATTTAAACATCCTCCTAGTGTACCACTCTAAAACACTTCATATGCTTCAGCTTGTTCCCATAATTTCCTCTGAATTGTCACTGAACCAACAACCTGCTCAATTATTTGGACTTCTGCCGCAGTTGGCCATGTCCCAGCCCCAGCCCCGGGGACTTGTGGGTAATAAGCTTTGTCTTTGATGATGCTAAGGTGGCATGGTGAGAGGAGAAACTGCTAATGATTTGTGTGTGTGTGTTAGCAGGTAGGCTGGTGTGTGTCTGCATGTGTGTGAGGTAACCATCCTCCACTCACATAGATAGAAGCGAGGTGATTATATCTAATGACTACACACTAGGTGAGCCTCAAAGGACTCATTTTCCCAGAAGCCTCAAGGGTGAACTTAAGGGCTGTGTGTGGGTCATGTTCACTCAAAGTAGGCCGTTTGTCCCGATGAGTCTTTTATTCAAAACTGTTTTTCAGTGTTTTTTTATTTTTCTTCCCTCCTGTAGGACCGGGGAGTTCACCTTGCGTGTCGGGGACCCTGAACTGTTCTCTAAGCCCGAAATAATCCAAGTACAAGCCGTGTCAATGCAGGTACTGAACAAAAACACTTTCCTTTTATTTCATCTTTCACTTCCCAACATACGTTTTCCAAGAATGACTCTATTCTTGGAAATGCCATGTTTTCATCCATAGGCATAATTATTACATCGTATGTGGGCTCCCAGCAGAAATGAGGGACAAATATAGATATTTAAACCTACATTTTTTAACATTGTAGGTAATGGAGAAGATAGTATAGGATTTAAGGGCATAATGTGAAATGATTGCACTTATTCATGTTCAGTCCCTTTTGTCAAGGCAATATCTGATGGATTAATATTACCCACAGCAGAGGAGTGTTTAAAGAAGGACCAGTTCACTTTCTTCAAACAAAACTAAATAAAAAAGTTTGGCCAAAGGTGAGAGTAGGAACAAGAGATCGATAGATTGTGAGATTTGTCTTCTGGATCAGCTCTATATTAGTCACAATGGTGCGTTAAAGTGACTGCAATAACGTACTACTTGCTCCGGTATTCCGCCCTAGTAAGTGACTTATTGTTAGGTCACCTGTTTAAGCATCTCTAAAATCACTTGTATCTGACATCTCAAAAAGCTATTGGTTGAGGTTTTATTTCCTGTCAATTCAACAGATATTTAAAAAAAGCTGCCCTCTTATTACAGTATGAAGCTAAAACTTGATTTGGGCTAAATTATGTATTTTCTTTTATTGAGAATAACAAATATCCAATCTTTTTATCTTTTATAAAAACACTGTGAGATTAGAACATCCAACATGGCCGCCATGTTACCCACAAACCATACAATAGCCTGTTTACTGTAAGAATATATCTTTATATGCTTTGACGACATAAAGTAGAGAAACATATGATATACAAAACGATAAAAAAGAAAATAAATTTGGGATCATAAAATACCTCCGCAGTGGGAGCAGCCGACAGTTAATCTGGTAAATATGACAGCTCATCTTTTCAGAGAGAAGTCGTTTCTCATTTTGCTGCATCATCCTAGCTGCATTCCTCACTGATTCGAGGCTCTGTCCCCATGGACGGACGCCACTACTGTGATTGGCCAAAATCAGCACAGCGTGAAGTGATTGGTGTCTCAATGACCTCTGGATGGCCCAAATATGTGAAAAAAAATGAGGAACAACGAGAGATTAAAGCTCTTGCGCTTCTCAGATTTGTTAATGGGTTAGTGGAACATCTGTGTTACTCTACACTGTGTGTGTGTGTGTGTGTGTGTGTGTGTGTGTGTGTGTGTGTGTGTGTGTGTGTGTGTGTGTGTGTGTGTGTGTGTGTGTGTGTGTGTGTGTGTGTGTGTGTGTGTGTGTGTGTGTGTTTGCATTTGCAGTAGAGACTACATAGAGAAATTAAGTGACAGACGGTTCACAAAAAAAAGCCAAAGTGCGTTACAAATTGCAGTGATGATGTAATTACCTGAGTGGAAAATGTTTAATTTGCCATGAGAAACAAAATCATGTTAATCTGTCACTAAGCACAGCAAATTGTGTGATTTACCAAATTCAGTTCAGTGCATTATTATAGTATTATAAAATAAATACAAATAAAACAAGCTGAAAAAACAGATATAGTTTGTGCAGGTGAGGGAATGTTTTTTAAACTCTCAAGGTTCCTAAATCCTTTTCAAGTTTTTAGCCGGCATTGCAA
Source organism: Eleginops maclovinus (assembly GCF_036324505.1). Classification (NCBI taxonomy): domain Eukaryota; kingdom Metazoa; phylum Chordata; class Actinopteri; order Perciformes; family Eleginopidae; genus Eleginops; species Eleginops maclovinus. The sequence continues at coordinate 7,137,255 of NC_086360.1, read as the reverse complement.
ACATTTATATTTGACCATGTTTCTCCAGTGGCAAGAGTCTCTTTATTGCCGTACGTGACTGTTTTCTTAAAGTCAGTGCACCCTGAGTAAATTGGTGTTGCAGGCGCAGAGCTCACAGTGCTACTTGCAGATGGTGATGGAGTGGAGCTGCTGTGTTTGGGGGGGTCTGCTCAATTACACCAGCGCTTCATTAGTTTGACTCTCTCAGACAATATTAGCAGAAGCAGCTGAAAAGGAAAGAGAATTTATGCGCATAACTCATCGTCGATGACTGTGTTTAGACAGTTTTGCATCCTCCCTTGTCTTGCCTGTGTAAGTTTAATTACAATAAAGCTAATGTTTTGTATGTAGAAAACTAGCCTTTTTGTACACACAACACTTAATACTGGTGTCCTAGTCCATATATTAAGAACTTTGAGGTGAAGTAGGTTTTTAAAAAAAAAATGTAAGGGCAGAAAGTTTTTATGACAGTATTTATAGAGCATATTCAAAAAATAACTAAGGGAACCTATACATAGAAACAGACATAATACACATTTAGGAGGATCAAAAACCCAATAAAACAGAAATACAAGTACAGTTACATAGAATAAATTACGCAAAGAGTAACACATTATTATAGGGACCCTGAAAAATGATGCTTTTGGGGTTTTCCGTTCCCTATAGTGCATAGGTTTTTGCATTTAGCACTATCACATTTTACATGATCTCTAAGCGGTTGACTAATCACAACAGAGCCAGCCAATCAGAGCAGACTGGGCACTCCTTTCAGGTGTTCAAGAGGGGGGGGGGGAAAAAGAAGATGTTTCCATGTCTCAATAGATGCACAAAATGCAGATATGAACATAAAAAGGAGCATAATATGTCTTTTTCAAGATTTACCAAGACAGAAAAACATCAGAATCATGCCGTTTCCCTCAGGAGAAAAGGCAGAAGTAGCATGAATTGTAATAGCGCTCCACAACTAATTAGTAACGGTAATGTTGTGGGTGGTTGGTTGAAAAGTGAATGTCTTTGAAAGTTGAGACCATCACTTCCCCACTCCCACACAATTTTTCTTTAATTAGTAGTTTTAATTTGGTCAAACTTTATGAAACCTTAATTATTAAGATAAAAGATTTTTTTAAATGGTATTATTCATTTTTGAAACAGCAACCTATGTCATCCTTTAGTTACAGTAAGAGGAGTTCTTGTGTTGTACGTCTTCATCACCATAGTCTCAGAGTTTATTCACACATTTCTGACAACAAACAAGTCATCATGTTGTTTTTCATCCTTTGAACTACTTAACTCCAAGGAATGCCGTCAGAGACATTTTGCAATGAGAAATACTCAACTGCAGAGTCTCATGTGATTGCTCCTCTCAGTCGACATCAAAGAGCATCACAAAAACTGATGTAACTTCCAGTGTTGTTGTCTTTGACAACAGTGTTTAAACATGTTCCTATACATTCCCCTTGCCATTGCTTTGAAAATGTAAAAGACCCTTTCAGTGTTTCTACAGAAAGTCTGACACAGAGAATTGTGGACTTTCTTTAAAATAAAACATTCAAACTTTATTCTCATTATCAAAAGCACAAGAACGACAGGGAGACATCATAATAATACATGCAGGTAAGGCATTGAAATGAATGAGCAGCTATTGTATGTTCTCCTGAAAGCAAAAGCCACTTTGAAGCAGGTGACTGTAAAGCAATGTGGCATGGAGTAAAAAGACCGTTCATGCCTATGCAGCCCTCCCTGAATAAATAAGGTAGAAAGAAATTGTTGATTGAAATCTTTATCAGATCCCAAGGCCACATAAGAATGCTATAGCCTCAGGAATGAAAGATCTAAACTGCAGATAGCTTTTGTCCTTCTGACAAAAGCTTTTTTTAAAGATAGAATCCAATATCTTCTAAGGGCATTTCTTCAGCGGGTGGTCTCGCACACAACACTTTTTGAAGCCCACATTTCCAACAGAGAGTGGCAACCTTAAAGTTTCAAAGACCTTTGGCATTGCTCCGGTGATATCTTTGCTGTCTTTGCTGCAACGTGCTTGGATGTCAGTCAATAGTGAGATAACTTCTATCTTGGGTTTGTTTTGTGTTTGAAGTTTAGAATGGTGTCTAGAAGTAAATAAAAGAGTGTACAGAAGAAAAAAAAAAAGCATTGAAAACCATGATCATTACACTTTAATTCATCATCTCTGACCATGGCTTCAGGTTGAATCTGTGAATACAGCTTCAGCAAGTGCTTCACTTTAAAAATACCCAAATATAACATAAGCTCTTTAAATGCCAATCTCATTTCATGGCATTAAATACCCACACTTTACCAACTTCCACCCAAGCCCCCCAGAAGAGTGCAGGACATTGGAGCAAATATTTGTGTTGGCCAAACAGTACGGTACTACAATTCCCTTCTAGTCCATGATCTCAGTTTTACCCCGAAAATACTTTTTCCCATTAACTTACAATGGGTATGAGATGTTTGTATAACAGCATAGACTTATTTTGTAGCTAAATAACCCAGTGCAAAAAAAAGTGTGACCTTATTTAAATCATAAGGCTTTAAAAAAATGTAAAGTGCCCTATAAACCGAATCTTTAATTGTTTTCACCAAGCATTCTTTTCACTGAGGATGATCCGTGTACTTTTTGAATCTTTATTGGCACCATGTTGGGCTTCATGCGTCACAGAGCAACTTCCATAAAAATGACCAGGGCCCCCCCTCTGAGGCTGTATCAAGTTCTATATATACTGTACATCACTGTCTCCAACCAAGAGGCGAAATCGACCAAATCAACCCAAATCCTAAACCTTACCAAGTATTTTTGTTTGAATTCACTAATGTTAACCACTTATTTAGTTTAGTTTTACTGTAGTGAAGGAGTTAAAGTCCAACACTGACTTTAGTGCATTAGAAAGCGTCGACTGACCAAGCACCACAAACACTCAAAGTGATCTGTTTCATTTTGAAAAGTCAGCTTTTTGAAAACCAACATGGCTCAGTTCAACATTTTGTTTCAAAACAAAACTCCTCATCTCTTCCCCCAATCTCCTAAAAAGCATTAGGAAGAACTGAGAAGATTTTACAAGAGATCTTTAGGGAGAGGAGGGCATTATTTTCAGCGCTAACCATTCACATTTAAGGGGAACAATTCTATATATATTTATAAAAATAATGAATGTAAACACACCATTTTTTGTAACACCTTACAGCTGTAATCCTAGCAAGTTGCCTCTAAAATAAGCTGCCTATCCTAGCTTTAACAGTCTGACTACATGACACAAAAACATCACTGGAGAGCAGCAGATAAAAGGTGTGTTACAAACAAAGGCCTAATGTAGACAGGGGGGATGGAATCTCTGCCCGTCTTTAAATACTATCCGGCAAAGTCACTATGGGAAAAACAAAGAAAATAAAGAGCAAATGGAAAACAAACAAAACCAGGCTGCGGACAAAAAAAACGTTTATCCATCTTTTTAAAGTGCCTCAGAGCCCCATGGGCCCCCTTGGTGACGACAGCGTTCTCCCAAACATGAGTCTCACCTCTCCTTCACCTGTAAAGTGTGGATAAAAGGTGAGCCCTCCTATGTGAGTAAGCCTCATTTGTGTTTGTTTTGGTCTGCCTTGGGGGACAGATTTCACTGGTTGCCTACAGTGAGCAGGCATGTCTTAGCAGGATTTAAAAGCGACACACACACCCACCTCCGGCCCCCGCCAACACATACAAAACCTTTTGTTTCTCTCCTCTGAACTGCAAAAGTGACGACACAGGATTTTGGTGGGCGTTCGAGGGCCCAGTCGCCTGTCTCTTAGAGATAATTCCTCCGTAGTCTAGTAATGTGTCACCAAATTTTCCCCAACTGAACCCCAAAGGGCGAAGGGCTGAATAACAACTTGCTCCTTCTGTGTTGCTTTCAGCCAGAGGTCATTTTGGTTTGACACACAGTGGGAGTGTGTATGACTTTCCATAAGTAATTTTCCTTTTTGGCGCCAGCCTGTTTTATATGTCCCCATTGCTTCAGCTGCGGCTTCAATGGCAAAGATCTGGAGCCTAGCCAGCAGCCGTCGAGGGCAACAAATTGGACCCGGGCCCCACTGAGCGGCTCCGAGGTCCCAGTCTGACAACTGCTTTGATTCAGGGCCACGGCAGACTATACGCAGCACATGCCTCTCTACCTGCACCTTCATCGCTGCCAAGCTGCCATGCTCACACCTTTGATCAGAGATTCATATTAAAATGAACTGCATCAATGCAGTTTTTTTTGGCACTTTTCTTGTCTTTTTGGGTTGTTTTCTGTGTAAGCAATGAAAAGACAGACACACAAAAGATGCACCTTTCCTGTGGGAATCTCTCATTGACTAGTATTAAGATAAACTCCAAGTTCAAGAGATCATGTATGCACAAATGTGGGCAATTATTTGTTCATTTAAACACATGAAAACTGTGGAGATTAAAAAAAAACATGTTTATTTTTTATATTTTCAGATGTATAATCATGTATTCTCTATACAAACAAATACAGCACATCATAGCTGTTTATACATAACTTATACAGGGTTAAGGAGAACGAGCCAAAAGGACTTACTGCCTACTGCTCTCTTTTCTCCTGAAATGACTTAGTTAGCGACGTTAAGCTTTCCCCCCGTCGAGACGAAGCATGAGGTGTGGCTGAGTGCAGCTTAATGAAGCGCCCTGCCTAACTTCACCTTTATCTTCTTCATCTCCGTCAGCGGTAGACACTATGGCTCTTATGCCCCGACCCTTTTGGAGAAAAAAAACCCATCATCTGACAATTTAGAGAAATTATTTCGTCCTCTTGCTATTCTCTTTGAAAGCCTTTTCTCAATGAAACTGAAACTCAGCTTTTTTTTACGTAAAAAAAGGGCTGTCTTAAACTAATCTATCCGTGTGATATTTATCAAAGTATGTTCTTACTCACAGCCTCTCTTTGTCTTTTCTTTATTCCTTTCCAGCCCCCAGTGGTTGTGACTCTCACCCCTCTACCCGTGGAGAGCCGTGGAGCCATGGCAACCATCACCAAGTCGATCCTACAGGTTGACGACCCCGACAACCCAGCCGATGTCTTGGTCATGGTCCTTGAACCGCCGCGTCACGGCCGGCTGACACGTTTACACGGTGACCGGGCGCTCAGCAGATTCAAGCTGGAGGAGCTGTCACGGGAACAGATCCAGTACATCCACGACAGCTCTGAGGGGACGGAGGACGGGATGGTGCTGCAGGTCAACGACGGCCACAGCTACAGGAATATTCTCCTCCAAGTCCACATCAATCGGAAGGTAGGGAGGACAGAGGGGGAGGATGGGAGATTAATGGCCCAGGGGTGATGTTTTACTGAAACACAAGTCTACAGTCTGCTACCCTAGAAATACTCCTTTAACTTTGTTCTGTTTTTAGATTTTCTCTTGGCCACAGTGGTCGGAAAACTCTTTAAAAAAAACTCTTTCATTTGTTGCGTCCAAGGCTTGAACTCGGCACACTAAAATAATAAAAACAACACAACTGGGTTTAATTTAGAGTCATCCTGCTGCTTACTGGCAAAAGACCTGCATCGATCCTCCTATCAATACTGGATCAAATTCCCCGATGTTTCACAACTCAGCCAAATGATTGTGTTGCAGCTCAAAGCTCCAGCATCCCTTATATTAGATTGTTTTCAGACCTTAAAAAGGGCAATTGATTTTGTTTTTCCTACCAAACAGAACAGCTTGTGGGATGAGGCAAAGTGAAGAAGTTCACAATGAATGTGTTAAAAAAGTGAAACTTCAGGAAGGGCAACTGCTCACAAGTCTACACAACAAGCTCTTCTACTGTGAAAACGGAAACAAATAAGTAATGCAGTACTTTCTACAGATTAAGTGTCAATTTTAAATTATTTTAGGGACAGCATCATTTGAATTTCTTTGGCATTTCAACCTATTCTGAGCTCTCCCCAGCAGCAGAAACAACTTGGGAATGTACTTTTTGATTTTCCAGCTGTAATTAAATGAATACAGGTTTGACTGATTGAAATAATCTTGAGGACTTAATTCTGTATCTTTTTCAAATGCAATAGATAGGAAGAGAAAGACGTGTGATGACAGTAGTCACATTCAAGGTAGCTACATTAGTGTCAAATCAAACTGATTTCTAAAAGTGATGCTACAAAAATGACATTATTCATTCATTGAATGGCTGTTTGAACATCTTCGACATCCACTATGTTCGTCTGGACTCCTATAATTTTCTCAACTTAAGCATTTATCACACGGATTGTGCTTGACAGTATCCAGACACTGTGCTTTGTTGACTTTAGCTTTAAAAATAGTTCGCTGGAAGCACAGTCTGATCCCCTCATGTTTAAGCACCGTATCAAAAAGAGCAGGTCAGGCCTTTGAAATGGCAGCCGCTATCCTTCCTCTGTCATCGTTCAAGTCTTCTGCCGAGGTTTTTAAGACAAGGATGCAATTATCTTGCAACAGACACCGGCATAAGACAATTTGGCAGCATACATTGCACTGGAGACAAGGAAGGACCTGCTTTCAATATTGAATTTGTCTAGACAGAAAAGCATCAAAGACATCAAAGTGTGTGTGACAACGTCTTTGTGGGGACCCAGGAGTAGGGTGAGTCTGGAAAAGGGGGGACACTGTCAAGATTTTTTTTAGCAGAGTTTATATTCAAGGTAAGACCAGGTCCCTAAGTTTTGATGACATTTTAATAAGAAATTAAAAAATTCATCTTTAATATTGTATTTCAGTCAGTCCTCAAAACATGCTAAACAAATAATGTTCTGTTTTTACAAGGTCTCACATCTAAAAGTGTACAAACAAACACAGATATTATTCCAAAATATGTTTTCTCCTGCGTTCCGTCCCAGCGGTCCAAGATGTTTTAAAGCACATTGATTTAGATGTTTACACACTGTCGACCATAAAGTTGGAATAATTTTCTTTTCAGACACATTCCTCTTTTTATTCCTTTTTCATTTTCACTGTGATATGTTTGGAAGAGATTGATCAATAAAGTTTGGAGACAATGTGAACTCTATCTAATAGGAATCAATCACATTGTCACAATCATTTCATAAGAAAAGATACATTACTCCAACTTTATGGGCAACAGTTTATGTGTTTGGGTGTGTTTAAACTCAGTCTTCGTGGGGACCCAGGAGTAGAGACAGTTTGAGGACACTTTATCAAGTCTTTTTAGCTGTGTTTATATGTAACGTCAGACCACGTCCCTTCATTTCTATGAGAAGTTAAATGCAAGTCATAATAAATCTCAAGTGTTTGAGTCAGTCCTCAAAATATGCTTAACATTTCCGTTCTTAGAGTACGTGTTTCCAAGAAGTCAAGTCTCACATAGATTTAACAGGATTAAGTCCAAGTCTTTTTTTCTCCTTGTGACTTGTGTTGTGTATTAACAGTTATAAATCAGGTCTCCCGTCGTGTAGTGTACAAACAAATATGGACAAATATACAATTTCTTCTCCTGCGTTCCGTCACCAAGATGGTTTAAAGCACATTGGTTTAAATTTTGGATCATTGAAATAAAAGCCAAACAACATCCCACCTCATTGTCTGCCATTTATTCTTTTGCCAGAGAAACTTTTCAGGGATATATTTCCTGCTCACCACCGTTTGGTTTTGGAGGGCAGCTTTGTTTGTATGGCTGCATACAGATGGTTTGCTTCAGGCTCAACTCCTCTGCTTTACCCTTCTGTAAATCAATAACATCCCACTCACAGAGTCTCTCACACATATACCCATGTCCAGTTACTGTAAAAGGTCCTGATGCTGCATTATGTCCTGCATTGGACAGAGCAGGATGGACAGCATGATGGAACGAAGAATTGTTTTGATTTATGTTGGAGGCTTTTTGACGTCCCTGCAGTGTTCTCAATGTGTCTGGTTGTCACCCAGTTGATTTACACAGGTATATGGCTAAAGAATAGAGGTCATTAAGGAAATAAAGGGGTGGGGAGGTTACTGCAGTGATATTGTCTGCTGGCAGCAGCACAGAAAAAGAAAAAGGCCCTGTTTCACTCGTGTGATGCTGTACAGTTAAAGGGCCCTATTATTCCTGTAGTGTGTTTTATAGGTTGTTGTGTATGTAAATGATCTGCAAAGCTATAATCCCAATATAATTACCTCTAGAGGGAGTTTCTATTCTTTCTTCTGAAATGCCTTGATTAAACTCCTTCCTTTACTTCCGTAACATAATGAAATCCCTATGTAACACTTACCCTTCTATTGGCTAGCGCTCCAACACATTGTACATGATATGCTAAAAGGCAGTAAATTCCCAACTTCTCTAAGCTTCACCAATCATAAACCGGCCAGCTAACCAATCAGACTAGAATGGGCTCTGGTTTCAGACAGAGGGTAAAAAGAGGTGCTGAAGCAAAGGCAGTATGTAGCACGTGTTACATTAAAGCATGGAAACATGTCATCAAAATAAAACAACAATTCTGACCCTGGAATTATCCGATGTTAAGAGTACTGTTACGGAGTTGTGTGCAAATTAGCACATCTTTTACAAGATAATGCCTTGTGTGCTTACCAAAACATACAATTTAATTATTTGTTCTCACTATTTCTATTAAACTGGTGAATTTTCATCGTGATATCCATTAGTTCATTTTTCTCCTTTAGTGACTTCCCCTTAAAACAAGAAAAGACAAAAATGCATTCTGCTATTGGATCATTTTAATTTCAGTGGCACATCTGCATTTCCCTGCATGCTTTTAACTTCCATTCATACCATCACCTCACAAGATTTTGGATTTTCAAGTTCAGAATCAGAATCAGAAATACTTTATTTAACAGGAATGTTCTGCTGTACCTGTCCACGTGACAGCGGAGCTGGAGCAGTCTGTTGGAGAAGGAGCTCCGCTGTGCTTCCAGCTGCAGGTGGAGAGGGTGGGTGGGGTTATCGATGATGGACAACAGTTTGTTCAGAGTCCTCCTCTCCACCACAGCCTCAAAAGGGTCCAGTTTGATGCCGATGACAGAGCCATTTTTATTAATCAGTTTGTTGATTCTGCTGGTGTCACCGGCCCTGATGCTGCCCCCCAAGTAGACCACAGCAAAGAAGAGTGCACTAGCAGCAACAGACTGGTAGAAGATCTCCAACATCTTGCTGCACACGTTGAAGGATCTCAGCTTCCTCAGAAAATAGAGTCGACTCAACCCCTTCTTGTAAACAGCATCAGTGTTGGCCCTCCAGTTCAGTCCGTTGCTAGGTGCACTCCAAGGTACTTGAAGCCACATTTCCCAGAATGCACAGGGGGCTGTGGAGACGTGTTCTTCTTCCTGATGTCACTGACCATCCATCTGGTCTTGGCCACATTCAGAAGCACATAATTTCCCCCCGTCCACTCCACAAAATCCTCCACCAGCGCTCTGTACTCCTCCTCCCATCCATCCCTTATACCCTACCACTGCAGAGTCATCCGAAAATTTCTGCAGGTGGCATGAGTCTGAGTTGTATTTAAAGTCAGTGGTTCAGATTGGAGTTCCAACGCCTAGCTGTTTTGGGTAGTTGACAACATCCCAAGTCATATAAAACTGCTCTAACACTGTGGGCTGCTGAGGAAGCCATTTTCAAAAGTTAATGGGAAAAATGTGCAAACTCATTGGTCACCAAACTATAGGGAAGTTGCATGGATTAGAACAATGCAAGAAAAGAAATATTAGTACAAACCAAAAATGTACTTAACATTAAATAAAACTCCTTAGTCCTGTGCCCTCATATTAGCTGTTTCCAGTGCCAGTGTCTTTTTGTATTTTTCCAGAGAGAAAACTTTTACCGTCGCATCAGAAAATACACTGCACCCAGTCTCTTTTTTGTGCTCTGCCAAGTTTTGTGTAAAAGAGCTTTTCTAAAAAAGCGCTGTTAATGACACTGTAGAAATTGGAGTAGAAGCCTGTTTTTGGCATGTCTTTCAGACTATCATAACGAAGACCAAAAAGCCAATTTCTTTGAGCAGATCTACTGGGCAAACGCTGGATGTTGCTGCCGGTGTTGTTGTGTTCAACTTGCATTGTCCTCCCTTTTCCTTGGCTGTCAGACTGAGTGGTGAAGCTTATCCATACAAAGTAGAGCAAGCATCTTTTGGTTTGGTGATCCTGGTGGAAAAACAATGTCGAACTAAATTGAATGGCGCAAACAAAGCATAAAAGGCAAGGAGGCATGTCTGTCATACCCAAGAGGTGGTCAGGATATCGTTGTCAGAAACGCTGAGTGGAGGTTCTGCCCAGTTCCCTGAAAAGATGCTATGTGGACACAGGGCCTTAGTGATTAGTACTGCGACTGGACTTAAACAAGTCACAGCCAATGAATCCTGATTTTTCTGAGCTTGGCACTCGTTGTACTTCCAGGCCCACCATCCAGGCTGCAGCAGCGGCTGTCAGTGTGAGGCTGTGTCTTGGACAATAGGCTTCCTGAAAGTGGGATTACTAAGTTCTAAAGCAGGAGGCTAATCAGACTCTTAATGACCATCTGATGGATGGACTAGCTCTCTCCTGAGCCCTGAGCGGAGCTGCAGCTCGCCTGAATAGGAAGCAGGACCCTTGGCTTTCAATTACTGTCACGGGGAGAACACTTTGAGCCTCTGAAAAACCCTCGGGCTCTTCTGTTTCTCTGCAGCAATGGAGGGGAATTAGATATTTTTTTCTGATCATTCATCCAGCTTTGGTGGGCTAATGGCTCAGCTTTATTGTCAAAGATCGTTTAGGTCTTCTAGTGTTGAGCGCTTGGAGAATATGAAAATTAGTTTTGAAAATTCCTTTTTTTTTTTGCGATATTGCACATCCAAAGCCCGTGATTACATTTTTTGATTGCTGTGATTCCTTTCTGTCAAAGCTGGTGGTCACACAGCCCTGCTTTACTTTAGCTGCACACTCTGTTTTCAAGACACCACGGCAGCATGTTTCATGTAGATGAAATTATAATGTGTTGCCGATAAGGATTCAATCTCCATTCTGTGGCTTTCAACAGTTTGACGTGTCCATCACCCCTCGCCTGCTGGAATTATGGATAAATGAGAGATGACAATACCACTGTCATTACAAAAGCATGGCCATTCTGGCCGGCAGCTAGCAGATATTTTATCTTGACAAACTCATTTATTTCTGTTTTCGTGGACTACAGCCAAAACCCTCTCCATCCAGTACAACTCTATTTAGAACCCATCTCAGGCTTGCTGGCTCAAAGCCCTTTAAAGGTCTCTGATTATGCACTTTTCATGCATTTGTTCCCAAATGTGCTGCGGCTAAGGAGAGAATAATGTTGTTGTTTTTCCATGAAATGCTTTTGGCCACCATAAGGGTGTGAACATTTGTTGTTGCTGCACGGGCTTATGGCCTGCATTAAATATCCAAACCACCTCAACACTTGCCCATATTTAACACTACACATAATCCATTGAGAATTGTTATATATTTTATTGGTGAAGTGCAACAGCAATCTCAAAAAACGTTGTCTTGATAGCTTTTGGGGTTTTTTCCCTTTCCTGTAGTGTGTTATATACTGTAGGTTTTGGTGCATGTAAATGGTTTGCAAATTCTAGAATCTCAAAGTCTGCAGTTTCTCTCCCACACAGATTCAGGCCCTAAAGGACATCTCAAAGTCACAAACAGCACAAATAGGCAAATCGCATATCATAAGAATATGCTCAGTCGGGTGTGAACAGGAAGTAAAGGAAAGGGCTAAGCACACAGCCCTGAGGGGCTCCGTTGTTGAGGATCAAGGTGGGGGATATGATGTTTCTCACCCCGCCCAGCCTGGGGTCTGCCCGTCAGGAAGTTCAAGATCCAATCACAGAGGGCGCTGTTGAGCCTGAGGTCCCTGAGCTTGATATCCAGCTTGGAGGGCACAATGGTGTTGAAAAATTAACTGTTGTTAATGAACAGCATTTTCACATATGTGTTCCTCGGATCCTGGTGGGAGACAGCAGTGGGGGAAATGAGGGCAATGGCGTCGTCTGTGGACCTGTTTGCTCTGTAGGCAAACTAGTGGGGTCAAGAGAGTCAGGGAGGGAGGATTTGATGAATGTTTTTACTAACCGCTCAAAGCATCTTATTCTGTTAAACCCCCAATAGTCAACCCCTCATTTGGTTTGAGAAATCAAACCATTCTCAAATTTGTTGATGGAGTTTAAGAAATATATCCTTAGGAATGTGATATTGCGTTATTCGTTTTGTATGTACTGTTTATAACCCCCATTTTCAGTTGATAGCTGTTTAATTCAAACCAGTTTTCTCTACTCTTATCTGAGTAAGCACCTTCTCTGTGCTTATTTCTCATCTGAAATTGAACCCAACACAGGTAAAAAAAAGTAGAAACATTTCACATGGTTTAATTTTTTTGCACTGTCTCAAGGAGCTTAGACTGTCTTTCTAATTAGACAACACAAATCTCACTCGATAAAAGAAAAAAAAAATCATTAGATTTGTGTGAAAAAAATTACCAAGTGGAGTTGCAGCTGCAGGACAAAGAGCTAGAGGTGTGGGGAAATCAGGAGTATTGGCAAACGTGTAAGTCCTCCCCACTTCTATTTTGTAGAGCGTGCTGTTTCTGGGTTTCTGAAAGTCCTTTAGAGACTTTGGAGTTCATCGGGAGAGGTTGATAATCTCCTTGATGATGTGGTCCTCTGAGTTAAAAACCTGCCATGCTGACTTATGTGTTTCCTCTGCTGCATGTCTGGGATTCTTTGCCTGCTGCTGCTGCCACACTGAAGTAGTGTTATATCGGATCAGCCATGCGGCAGGCAGAAGAGCCACAGATGGCCGGCAGGTTGTTATCTGCAAACACAGACAGCCACACACACACACACACACACACACACACACACACACACACACACACACACACACACACACACACACACACACACACACACACACACACACACACACACACACACACACACACTCTTAACTCTCATACACCTGGGCACACTCTTGTAATCTATTATCAGCTACTGCCACAGTGTTTCTGGCATTGCACTGATCTCCTGCAGAAAATAGCAAATGAACAACTTTTGAGTTTGTAGTTTCTTAAAAACCCATTTTCTAGTTCTTAATGCAAAAACAATCCTTAATATCCACTTCATTTCTTATAAGCCAATTAGTCTGCAATGATTCAAGTTATTGTTTTTTTTTTTTCCTTTTGGTCTTTTTTCTTTTGGACACTATGACAACCCAAAAGTTGTTATAGCTAATGTTACAAACGAGCACTTCGCTCTGCATTGGCCAATCGGCTTGCTACTCCTTCACTGCGTGTGGGACCCAGGTACCCATAAACAAAAACTTGCTGTTTGCTATCCTGGCCCAAAAATGGCTGAATGAGCTCCCCATTGACATCAGGACAGCAGAGAGTCTACACTTCCCCCATCGCAGGTTGAAAACTCACCTGTTTGGACTAGGCCGATACAAAAGAAAAATCTCTCTTCCGTATGTAGCACTTACAAACGTTTGGCTTTTTGGGAAGCTAATGAAGTGGCACTTAATCTTGTTGTGTTGATAGATAGAAAATGTACCTAAAGGATTATTGCTTTTTAGTTTGTTTCTTCATGGTTGAATACACTTAATGTATGTCGCTTTGGATAAAAGAATCAGCTAAAATAAATGTAATGTACCCATCTACATATGTAATGTAAATCCTTTTAGAAAGTGGTACCAACGTGTTTTTCAAGTGGCAACAGGTGCCTTAAACCTGTCAACTCTAATGGTAAATGTATAGAAGTCTATGAAAAAATTACAACCTTTCTCACTTGTTCCTAATGAGTTTATGGTCTCAATTGCTTGTTTTAAGTATTGTTCAATACAGCATGTTGTTCATTTTTTTTTTTATGTTGGTCCTATTTTGAGTAAAAACAGAGGATTTTGTATGCAATGTATGCATAGGATGGGGCTACCCTGTGACTGACTGTTTGTTGGTCCGTGATTTTGTCGTAGAACTTGAACCCATTCCCATTTTTTTTCAGTTCTGGAGGGTTAATTGGAAAGTTTCTTCATGTTAAGTTGTACTGAGATACACCTTGTTGTGTTGATTATAGTCCCTGAACAACAGAACAACAACAAAACTGCGGTTGCAAATTTGCCAAATGCTGTGGCTAGTAGTAGTCCCAAATTAATAAGGGGCGCCATGGTTGCCACTTCCACTTCTTATATTTGGAGTGTTTATAATGACATTAAATAATATTGTTGTATATGTGTTATGTCCCCCCAAGAGTACAGGGAAAGTTGATTAAGTTCTCCCTCTTTTTTTAAGAGTGTTGGTAAAATAGGAACCTTGTTTTACATTGTTTTCTTACTGTATAAGATTTTCACAGGCAGTATCGGTATTCAGTAAACAATTTTTTGAAAGCTAGATTACTTTTAGATCACTTAACACCGGGATGTAAAATGTGGAGCTACAGAATAAGCTACAGATTAAATAGCTGGTTGTGCTTTACAATGCCTGAGAAGTGAGTCCTACCTGTTTTTATCCAAGCAGCAGGGTGACACAGTGAGTAAGCGAGTAGGAGGTCTAGTATCAAACCCTCCCCGACAGCAGGCACCTTCCCTGCTGAAATGTCCTCCAGCGACACTGAATCATCCACCAGCTTTGTGAGCATGCTGGGGATGATCCTGCTCTTTGTTCTCTGCTTCAGGGAAGGACGAGCAAAACAATGAGTTGAGACTCTGTCTCAGGTCGATACATCATCACAAAAACAAGTCTGATTCAAAAGTTGTGGTCTCAGACAGAGAAAGCACAGATTGATATATTACTTCCGATTGGTGGAGCTGACTCCAGGCTTAGCGCTCAGGTAGGCTGCTTCTGATTGACAGGGCTTTACGACAGGCTCCTAGGACTCACAATCCCGAGGTTACAACAGATGTCGAATCGAACAAGCTGCACAAACTTTGACAAAACAAAGGAAAGTGGCATCAGGCTGCACCCGAGGAACAAGGAGTCTGCTTCGTTTTCTCTATATACCACATGGGGTTTCTCAGAATGAGTAATACTCAAACATATTGTTCAGTTCACTATGTTTGAGAGTACATTTAGATGAATAACCCTTGGTTGTGTTACTGCACCGGCGGCTAATTCATGCTAACGTCATTGGCATCTGTTAAGATCCTTGCTAGAGAAGAAAAAATGGCAAATTGGAGAGGATATATTTAAATGTTCAAATGCTAACAAATCATTGTGTCAAAATGTTCTTGTGGATTTTGCAGAAAGACAGTTGGTTTTCTTCAAAAATAAATAAGTGAAGCAGAACTAGCTGTAAACAAATGGAGCCACCACAATGTTAAAAGTTTACAAATGAATATGTGTGTGTTTCAGGCTGCTGACGCTCCACATGTGATGTCCGTGCCAATGACCTGGGTAAAGGAAGGAGGCATGGTGCGACTGGATAAAAAATACCTGCAGGCTGACTATAAGGGAGTCAGCAGCGAAGACATCGTCTACACCATCCCCGTCTCAGATGGACAACCTAAATACGGTACACTCTTTTACACAAACATGATATGCTAACTCAACAGCTTTACATCAAAACAGGCTCAGAACTATTTCGAATTATCTTGGCTTTAGTTTTGTTGAAATCTTCTTTAAAATGATTTATAGTTTTCTAAATGCCTTTTCCTCAGTATATTAAGAGGTATATAGAGCTGAAATGATGCAGATACTTTCAGATATAACATATTTGACAACTATTTTTATTATAGAAGTAGTTTTGTTTCAAAGATTTCGAAAATGCAGTTTTTCAGCCACTGAAATATGGATATTTCCTGCTTTTAGTGACATCTGACATTAGGACATTTAACAACATCATGTTGGACTTTGAGAAACTAGAATGGATATTTTTCTGTAATTTCGTAGAACATATGCACGCCTAATCTAGAAAAAATAATCAAAATATTTATCCATTATTATATCATTTGTTAGAGGCAGCTCTAGTTATTTGCCAAGATATAAGCCCTTGACCACCATGGTCGATATTAACCTAACCACAACCAGTTTAAATAGATTATTAAAAGCACTTCTGTCCCTGATCCTGGTTGGATATCATCCGGACCTTTTTTGATGTATATTAAGAGAAAAAAACTGCTCATTACTTCCCCCTTTCTCCATCTCAGGTGAGGTGGTGTTGGTGTCCATGCCCGCTGACGGCCCCGCAGAAGGCTGGCGTCCATTGCTCAACAATGATCGAGGCTTCACGCCCACAACCTCTTTCACTCAGCAGGACGTAAACGAGGGCTCAGTCTGGTACCGCCACTTCGGCAGAGATTCAAATAGCGACTCCTTCCAGTTCCAGGTCAGTGCTGACTCGCATGATTTAGTAAGTGAAAGTAAAAAATTAACAGACCACTCCAAATTTTGCTTAAATCTTTATCTCTACATGTAAGGCACCCAATCCAGTGTCTGTTTAAAATCATTTTACTCAAAGACATACCTATAAATAATAAAACAAGAGAAAATGATAATGCTGAAGTAGTCTCTTAATTTTTTCTGCGGCTGTATAGATTTTTGTGCATGTAAATGGTCTGCGAAGGCTTTGTGAACGTTAAAGCATGTAATTGTCACAGTACAGTCAAAAATATTAATATGAAACTTGAAAATGAGCAGTAAAGTCTAACCGAACAAAGTTTTGAGATAGCAATAAGAAATACTATGTGTTTTTGTTGTTATAATTTACGTATTATAATTCAAAATTCTTAATCATCACAGTGAATCTCCTGTAATTCTTCTAAAATGTAAGGTCAGTCTGCTAGATCCGCCATGCAATCAAACCTGGAAGCAGTGTTTAATGATTACAAAATATTTTACAGAGAGAGTTCAAAATCACCAATTGACTTCCTAATGAGTGAAATATTAACTTAATTAGTTTGAGCTTTAAACTAATGGATAAAGGCATCAGACGAATTGTGAGTTCACCTGCAGTACATACAGTAGGCCATTATATAAAATAGTTTGTACACTGCCGGGATAAACACATGACAAGGCTGTTTTTTATCCTTCGCTTTGTGTGCGTTGTACCATACGTATAAATAATTTTAGGAGAAAAATCCTCCGTGGGATGAACAAACCTCAGGGGGCCATTAAAAGAACGTCTCACTCACAGAAAGGGTGAGGGGAGATGGTGACAGTGATGTGTTTCATCACCCTTGTTGTTTTTTCTCTCTCCGGAGTGTTCTTTGACGCTGTTACCCGTGTTCATGTTCCTCTGTGTTTACCTCTCCTCTCCCTTTCCAGCACGTCTCCCCCTGGCTTGATTTATTTCTTCCTCCCTCCTCCTCCTCTTGTGTATCTCTGTCTCTCCTTTTCACCTCTATCTGCCTCCACTTGTATTTTTATTATAACCATGAAATTGTTTCTATGCGGTTTATTGGAACACTCTAAAATATGTTCTGTGTTTTTCAATACATAAGTTACTGTCTGCTTGTCGCTCAGAAGTTGTTTTATTGCGGACAACATTTTGTGTCTCCTTTCCATTCTTATAGCTTTTCTTTTCTGCACTGGTTTTCTTCTTCCTGGCCAGGCTTGGCTACAAACTTAATGTGTGACACTCAAAGCGACTTATCTTGATTAGCGCTAATGACCCCAAATTACTCGCAAATTGGCTCCCGATCCGAAACAATCCCAGTATCACCACTGCAGCATTCATCACGCCGCAGTTAGAGCGTTTTCATGCCAGTCTTCACCTCCGCCGCATTAGAAAAACAAAAGAGGCAGCCAAGAGCTTGCAGCGACATCTAATCATCTCTCCCTCCATCCAGCCCCCCACGTTTTGGCTCCATCCATCAGGGCAAATGTGTTTCAATTACACAGTGCTGGATTCGAATAAAATCCTCAAGTGTCTCATCATTTTGACAGGAAGTAGGAATGCAGAGGGGTGGCGAGGAGAAGCTGAAAACCCGCGACAAACTGGAAGCGTTTGTGCTGTTGTCAAACTTGGTGATTATGCTTGACGGTTTGACAGGGTGGTATTATTGTGCTCCTAAGGTTTTTGTCAGTGTGTGGCGCCTTGAAATGATTGATTTAAAAAAAAGAAATCGGCTCCTGCAACTTGGAACTAAACAAAAGTAGGCCGCACAGCACTCTTGATGTTTTCGCACGCGCCAGCATGTGATTTTTGCAAATCTATATTTGAAGCAGCCAGATGGTAATTTGATCTCTCAATATGTTGTCCAGAGTGAAAATATATTACTTTTTTTTAAAATGTATTTTTTGGGGGAACCAGTGCCTTTGTTGAAATGGACAGATGGAAGGACATGCGGCAAATGTAACAACCTGTGAGTTCTGTTGTCCAATGTGAAAGCCCGGTATAACAGCACCTTAGTAGCAACAGAAACCCAAAAAGGAAAATTCCTGTTGTGCCCCTATGAAGTTGAGAAAAAGTTTACGTAGAATGTATTTGTCAGGCAACTCAGGTGTTTCATTTATATGTTTATTAGAAACAGTATAGAGTTTGAGTTTGGCGTCTATGCTCGGGCCTCATCACTCCACATATTAACATAGAACATGGAGTGATGATTAGATAACTATCCCCCGAGCCTACAGGTAGAAGCTGGGGATTAAGCTGGGGTGGTGGTGGGGCCGGCAAGCATCGCCAACGTGAACGCAGCAGCAGCAGCAGCAGCAGCAGCAGCGAGGTGAAAGCATTAGCAGCGTGGAAACAGCAGTAGTAGCAGCAGCAGCATTAGCAAGGCAGAGGTAGTTGGATCCAACAGCTTAAATAGAGCGCCAGATTTAGGAGACTATGTTTGGTTGGTTGTAAGAGTGACAAGGGGCGTTATGTACAAATGTATCATTGGTGCTCGAGTTGACTGCCTGAACTAGCTCGCAGGCTTCGCCCCATTTATTTGAATTGATGTAAAAGAGGCCTTCAGAGGCTAAACAGGAGACAATCTGCCATTTAATGTCTGCTTTGGTATAAATTCATTATGAAAATGTCACAAACTTTAAACACAAGGTAGTAGGACTCAAATGCACAACTCCAGGAGACCAAGTTAAAGTATTAAAAAATACTTTATTTCCAAAAAATGCACAACAAAAACCACAACTCAAGACGCTCACATGGAGGATTAATAAACACAATGCTGGTACGCTGGTTACTGACTCACAGACAGGACAAAACGAACTGGCACAAGACAGGGGGAGACAGGACTATTTAAACATGAGGTAACAGGGAACAGGTGGAAACAATCAGGGGCGGGGCTGACGCTGACGAGGGCAGTGACAGGGAGTCAAGAGACCTGGAACGAGACGCAGAAGGTGAGTACCAAAACAAAACAGGAAGTGGGAGACAAGACAAAAATGACTAAACAAAACATAAAACATGAACAAACATAGACCTGGGGCATGACGACCCAAACAAGAAACTTGACGACCAACATTTTTGACGAGACACAACAGAAAATTCAACTTACTTTGTTTCCAATGCAGCTATCAGAAAAAAAGGATCCGTACACTGTAATAAAAGCTTGTAGACGTTTTAATTCTGCAATTTTTCAATTCAACAAAAGATCTTCAGCTACAAATGTCAACACCCTGTCGTATTATCAGATTATATTGACTAGCGGCCCATTCATTTGAAACTGTTTTCCTCACACTTGACCGGTTTATATCATCTGCATCAAGGAATATCTTACTGAAGATATGCAACAAAGAAAATAGGCACTGCATTAATGAGCCTCATGGTATATAAACTAATAAACTGAGGATTTTTTCCCTCATAAAAAAGGGCTTTTTGCTCTCAGTTTTAAAATGATTTGGGGGTGTTTTGCAGTGCAAAATCATTATTGTTTTGTGAATCTGACCTTGATGCACAAATCAGGGCGCTATCTGTTGCCACAATCAGTTATTTGGGAACTTAGTATTTTAAGCTGCACTGCAAAAATGCATGTCTCCAGATGGAAACAAGAGGAAACTGTTGCAGAATGACACAGAAGTAAACTGCACTCATTTGACCCGATTACATTGAACGGCCTCATCTTTATTTGGTTAACAGAGCCTCATAAATGAATGCTATTTTAACAGTTGTGATTTCAAAGAGATCCAAGTATACTCACATTAGCCCAGTACCTTTATTCATTGATTTCCTTTTAATAGCAGTGTTTCAGTATTGGTTATAAGCTATTAATTTTGATTTATAAAAATTTATAACTTATTGACATCTTAACCCCGCACAGTTACCTGTACTTTCCATTAAGTGGCAGTCCAAAGAGGGGAAGTTGTACCTGTTTGAAGAACCACCAACACATCCTGAGATAAAATGAAATACAAATACCCACAATTCCCTGATTGAAGATGTGACACATTTCATTTGTGTTTCGCAGGGTGATTTGTTGCTTTAGGGTTGATATAACATATAATACATACGTCATTTTATGTTGAATAGAATCAACCAAATAATCCATAATTTTTTCTGCCACCGCAAAGCCAGCTTCTATAAATCCAGCTGACTCAGCACAGACTTTGATGGTAACACCATTACTCATGATCGATGGCGCTGACTCCAGGCTTCACACGCTTGTTACATTACTTCTGAATGACAGAGCTGACTCCAAGTCCTCAAACTTTCTTCCCCCTCAAATGCCAGCAAATGCCACTGATGTGACAGGAACAAGCAGCCGCAGCAGAATAACAAAATGAGGACAGAAATTGTCTTTAAGAAGGAACAAGCAAGGCTGTTGCCCATGTAGAGCAAATCATTTCGAAAGAGCGGTTATATATTGTGGACAGCTTGAGTAAGAGAAATAGAGCACCAGTTTAAGATAACATTTCAATTAAAAAACAGAAGCGTGAGAAAGCAGCAGAGCCAAATATCATAGTGTAATATTCATTTAGGCAGAGGAGATTACACAAATCCAAAAGCTTCTGCCTCACTAATCAGTTCAATTAACATAGCCTAAATTCTATTTCAAATCATCATCTTCATTATAAGCAAGGAAAAGAGCAAAGGTCATGGCTTATGCGTAGCGCAGGATAGGGACACTGTTGAAGAGAAGAAAGTCAAAAAGAGAAGGAGAATATATCTTAATAATTAAGTACTTAATTAATTAATACTTAATGTTACACTTGAAAAAAGGGGGAGGATCAACCCTTTAGTTAACACCTAACTTGGAATATTTTCCCTTTGTCGACATGTTGATAAACACTTAAAATATTACATATGAATAGGCCCTGTTATGCTCATTGTCAGGTTAATATTTGTATTTTGTGCCTCTACTGGGACATGTCTCTAATGTTGAAAAAGCTCTTTATTTTTCTCATACTGCCTGTGCAGCAGCACCTCTTTTCACCCTCTGTCTGAAACCAGAGCCCAGTCCGCTCTAATTGGTTAGCTGACTGGCTCCGTTGTGATTAGTCATCCACTTAGAGATGTCCCGCCCCTTAGCCTATCATTTACAATGTGTTGGAGTGCTAGCCAATAGAAGCAACAGAAACAGAAGTGTTACGTAGTGATATCGCTATGTTACAGAAGTAAAGAAAGGAGTCCAACGGAGGCATTTCAGGCAGGGGGGGAGTGTGTGGGACTTTAAAGAAAAAAAGTCCCATTGAATGCTGGGTATTCTTTTATTTATAGTGAAAGATCAGAATGGTTCAAAATGTTAGAGAAACACCTTTATGCACCCTGTTGTACATTTTACATTTAAACAGATATTTATGGGTTATTTAAATTCATTGCAGAATAATCTGGGGTGAAGTAGTCGAGGTATGACAAAAATCTGCCTGGATACAAATTAGCTCAATATGCATGACAGTTACATCATTAATATTCTTGTGGTTTCCTCAGTGATTTATTGAAGTTTCTGTTGTTGTCCCTGCAGTGCAGCCTGATGCTGAAGAGTCCCGTTTACACACTGTCACATGTTTTCATCTCATCTGCTGTATCTCTCATCTCTCACTTTCTCGAGAACCTGGCATCATCTCTGTCACCCAGAAATTATTCATAAAACCTGAGCCAGTTTACAGCCAAAAAAACTGTGATAATGTGCCGCTGATAAAGATGTCAAATTAACACAAGTTTAGCTGAGAAGAAGTGTATCTTAAGTGTTTTCTCTAATAAATTGTGTGTGTGCAGGTTTCCACAGAGGCATCCCAGGTTATTCAGAGCGATGCTCAGACATTTACCATAGGGGTCCTGCCTCAGAGCCCAGGATTCCCCCAGCTGGCCCCTGACTGCGATCTACAGGTCACGGTAAGGGACAAAGGTCTACCAAAAATGATACAAGTTTAAACAGTGTAATGTTACAGTACCATTACAGTGAGAGTACATTAAGTAATAACTCAGCTATTAAAGCAGAGGTGCAAGCAGAAATTACGAATTCTTAAACACATTAGGATTATCCTTGTATATTACCAAAATATGTCACTTAAAATGTAATCTTACCAATTGTACCTCTGTGGTGGACTACAGGCTACCACTGCTTTGGAAAAGCTGTCCAATATAATAACACAAGCACATCAACGGAATACACCTGTCAGTAATAATTTATGACGTGCGGAAGCTTTCTAGATATTTATTGTTCAAAGTTTGTATTTGTAGTTCTCAAACCTGGGAATCACAATATGCTCTATCTGGCTAATTGAAGTCAGACTGACCTTATTTTAGACTCCCCTGATTTCACTGTTTCCATTACTATTTTTATTTCAATTATGGAAGCAAGTCTGTTTCAATTTGTTACTACATATGGATCCCTCGACTATGACAGTAATCATATGGGGTGTGTGTGTGTGTGAGCAGGCACTAGAGGATCGGGTAACGGAGATAACGCCTTCAGCTCTGTCCTTCGTGGACTCAGAGACTCCCAGTGAGAAGCTCATCTACAACATCACCAAACCCCTGCCACAAGGACAAGGTACAAACACACACACACACACACACACACACACACACACACACACACACACACACACACACACACACACACACACACACACACACACACACACACACACACACACACACACACACACACACACACATACACACACATCTTCTCTTATAATGTGACCAGGACTAAAAGGATTCAATCTAAGTTCTGTCAGGGGGGCAGGATCCTTATAATTACACAGTAAGGGCTTCTGACCTTGTGTTTGATTTTGACATTAAGTTAATCTGTTATAAGTGACCCTTTGTAACCCTTAAATGTTGTTTTTATAGACTGTGTCCTGTCCTTGTTTAAATGTAATGGACAGCTTATATGGGTTAAATATGGGTCTAATAACAGTTTCATATGGGGGTAATAACGGTGTAAGAGGGTTATGGACAGCTTATATGGGTTAAATAAGGGTGTAATACAGTTGTAATAAAAGTGTAACATGGGTGTAATACAGGTGTAATGAGGGTTTATTAATGTGTTATATGGGTATAATAACAGTGTCATATAGATGTCGTGAAGAAATAAAAGTTGATGATTTCAGATGTTGCATAAGTACCTTAGTGTAAGTTTATTGCCTTGCTCACATGTTTTCCCAGCCAAAAGTCAGAAATTTCATTTTTGCCAGTCAATCCGAACATTTACAGCAATAATTTTGGAGTTCCTTTTACTCGAATGCTGCATTCAGAACCGCAGCCATTCATTTCGGCAGCAGGATCTGACAGACTGGTGTATCATTTGTAGCTCTCCGTATAATGAAAGGGAAAAACGATTTACAATAGGTCGTATTCATCAACTAATGGGCTGATAAATCTGGGAAGAAATCATTTTGAACAGAGCCATTGAGGGGGAGTAAAGAGTCAGATTAAGCAGCAGCCATTTGTCATGAACGTTTTATTTTCTAAAATTAGATTGAAGACATTTGTTCTGAGTTAAAAACTCTGCCTAAAGACTTTTTTCACTTTCCATCTTCAGTCCTGTGTTAATCATCCAAAAAAACGTTGTTTTTTTTTACTTTTCTCTGTTGAGCAAAAATAGATTATAGCTGCCCCTCAGAACATATTTGCCTCTGAGATGTTTCCTGTGCTGCTGTGTCTGCAGGTGCGATCGAGCATGTGGACAGGCCGCACATACCAGTGACACATTTCACTCAGGCAGAAGTCAACAATGGCAAGATCATCTACAGACCCCCTCCGGCCCCTTCACACCTGCAGGAGCTCTACCAGTACTCCTTCATTGGTGAGACATGCATACACTCAAGGTCCTGCAGTACAAGACCTTCGGAGTTAGGTTAAAGAGGTCATTTTCAGATTCCAGATTTGTATTGTGTGTCTCTACTGAGACACGTCTCCATGCTTTAATGTTCAAAATGCTCTTTATTTTTCTCATACTGCCTGTGCTGCAGCACCTCCTTTCCCCCTCTGTCTGAAACCAGATCCCAGTCTGCTCTGATTGTAATTGGTCAACTGCTTAGAGAGGGGAGTGTGTGGTAGAGAAACTCCCTCTGGTGCGAACTTTGGGATTTTAGTCTTTGCAGACCATTTAAATGCTCAAAAACCTATACAACACACTGCAGGAAAGGGAGAACCCAAAAAAGCGTAGTAGGGCCCCTTAAAGGAAAGAGATCAAATAAGTTGTGTTTTAACTAATATGTTATTATTGTTAACACACTTATGAATATAAATAAATGCGAGTTGCATTTATCCACTGAACATGGATAGTGATAGCCTATGTAAAAATGAATTAAATATGTTCAGAAAATCCCATATTGCCCAAAATATAAACATCTTGGTTCCCTGTTGGCTCTAGTGCATAAAAATAAAGCATAACAGAATCTCACAAGAAAAAAAATCAGTTCTGAGTTTTTGTTTGGATTTATTAAACCACTGTGGACTTTTAAATTCAATCAAACAGAATTAATCTGAGCAGGCGGCAGGGGCTGGGTTTATTTTCAAACAGTTTTTATCTGAGCAGCCACGTATTGTTCTGGGTCTGAGCAGTGTTCTTTTGCCCACCACAAACACTTTCTGTGGAAACCAAATAAGAGCTCCAGCTTGAAACACTGGATAGGTTTTCTAGATTCACCGCATAAAACCTGCAGACCACACAGCGCGTTTATTTTCAAGTGATTAAGTATTCAAAGAGCGGCTGCAAGTTCTCAGTTCCTCATAATGGAATAATGTCACTTACTCATACTTGAATCAGCACATCTCAAATTACTGAAGTGATTATTTAAGTAACATTCGACTATAGGGGACTGTTGAGGAAATATTTTCCATTAGGCCCATAACTATGACCTAGTTTATCAGTTTCTACTGCAATACAACAACCAGAGAGACAATAAATCTACAGTGTGTTTGTAAGCAGATGCTATCATGTGAGATATGGGAACATTTTAAGTGCAATGCACCTGCAGCTTGAGTCTTTATGAATTTTTATTTGCTCCCTTAGAGCAGAGCGTCGATCACCCGAAGGTCAGTTGACTTGTTAGAGGATTGTTTTCTTTTGTTTTTTAAATGTAAAAAAACACCTCAAATTAAAGGTAGTTTTTTTTAAGTTAGAGGAGAGAAAAATATAATAAAAAATAACTCAATAATAAAAAGTCATAGTCTTATAAGTGTGGCAGCAAAGCTTCTCTGGGACAAAGAACATTGACTTTTTTTAATGTCAAAAAGTGCATGTCCTCATTGAGGTAGTACTTAATATTTTAATAATGATTTGTAATACATTTGACACCAAAAATTGTGTGATTAAAGTCTTAAACCGGCTTTGATCAGACTTTTAACGACAAACTTGCCTGATGAGTCTTTTTTACAGTTTTGGGTTCAAAGTAATGTCTTAGTTATTTTTATATTTTGTACACTTTAAAAGATAATTCATAATCCAAGATCAAAGATGACTTTAGTTTCTCTTAATCTGGGTTTTGCTCCAGAGGCTTTAAAGCAGTAAATCACCCACATTGCCTCCTGACTTTTATGCATTATAGCACCAGCGCTCAGTTTATGTTCACTGCAACGCCCTGTCAGCTCTGCCTCAATCCCCTGTTTTTTACTTTTATCACCTCAGCTTTAAAATGTTATATTTCTTTTAACCCCAACAGGTCTGCCCGAGTCGCTGAGTGTGTATTTCACAGGTAAACACTTAATTCATCTCTATTTGGTGAGAAGAAGAGGAGGAAATCTCTTTTTTATCCTTCATTCTGATATCCTTCCATCCTTAGTCTCATTTTCCCTCCTCACCTCCTTCTCTGACCTCAATCATCTCCCTTATATTGCTACCTGAAATATTTATCCACTCGTTCCTCAATCTCCTCCTCTTTACACTCTTCTTTCCCTTCTTTTTTCACTGCTGTTGTGTTTTCCCCTTTCTTGTTGTTACGTTTTTTTTTTTGTTACTTAGTTATTGCTCCTCTTCCCTGACTTCAATTTCTCCAAATTTTTCTTCACTTTCGTCCAGCACTTCCTACCTTTGATTTCTCATATTTTCTCGCATCTCTTGATCTATCCTTCCCTGTTCCACCTTCCTTTCCTTTTAATCTTCACC
Organism: Eleginops maclovinus; assembly: GCF_036324505.1. Lineage (NCBI taxonomy): Eukaryota > Metazoa > Chordata > Actinopteri > Perciformes > Eleginopidae > Eleginops > Eleginops maclovinus. Next base: position 7,110,840 of record NC_086360.1, on the reverse strand, counting down.
ATAAGTGTCCTTTCTGTTTCCTCCCAGTGGGGTTTTGTCTGATCTTCAGCCTCCCATCATTTTTTATTCTCTCGTCGACACTATTGCTGTCATCTTCTCCCATTCCCATTTTTCTCTTTCCTATTTTCTCTTATTCTTTCCCTCTTCTTCGGTATTTCACCTCCATCACTGTTGCACTGATCTCTCCAGCTTGTGATCTTCAGATCCTCTCCGATTTTCAGTTCCAAGTCGTTGACCTTTAACCTGATAAGAAAAACGTCTCCTCTGTACGCAACTGCACGTTTGATAAAAGTGCCTCTTTACTCTGCACTCAATCCTCAACAGAAGTCCTTCGGGACATGAGTGTTTCCAAAATGACATAAACAAAGTGCTTTTAGCTTTGGTATATGACCTAAGGTGCGCACACACACACACACACACACACACACACACACACACACACACACACACACACACACACACACACACACAGAAACACACACTCCATCCATCGTCCTTCACTTCTGACTTTAAGGAGAAACTAAGTAAAAGGTTAGTCTTTTTGGCTGCCAGTAAGAAGTGCAAGAACAGTTATCAACAGTCTGCTCTGTGGCACTAAAGATAAAAGTGTATTTACCCAAGTCCCTTTGTGGTGCTTAATTTGAGTAGTTACATGTTCTGCAAGGTTATGTTTCGAAAAACTTTAGAGGGAGATATTGTTCTGAAATGGTGTGTCAAATTATTAGTTGATCAACAAGCACCATTTAATTATTTTAAACATGTATATAGCCCCGGAAAAAATCAAGCGACCACTTCAATTATTCTTAAAGCTTTATCTCTACACTTATGCCAGCCATTTCCGTGATTGTTGAATTCCCACGCAGAGAAACATTTTCAGTAGTTTATAGAATACAATAATAAAAAACAAACTCAAAGACTTGAGATTAGACAATAGAAAATGATAATGCTAAAGTGGTCTCTTAATTTTTTCTCAGTTACTGTATGTATATATACAGTATTTGTTCCATTTGAATCACTTATATATTTTTATATATATATATACTCTTGGTTCACCATGGGCTCAGGGAAACGACTGTATGATTGAAGCATTTTAAAAAATCTAAATAAATTGGAGGTTACCCAATGCCTATGGGTTAGGCATTCATTTGTTTCATATTTCATACATGCATTGTTAAAAGCACATGCATAAGCCTACAGCTACATTAAGGATTTGATTTTAGTTTCATAAGAATATTCAGTTCCACTATTTAAATGCATTGAACACAAATGAAAAATGTATATGGTCTAACCCTTACTTGTAAATAAAGTCCAGTGGTCTACCTTCTGGACAACGATATCGGTGACTTTGACTTTTTTTTGAGAGCAAGCGTCAGTTACATATTCTCAGACAACCCCACCTCAGTGAGGCAATGTGGTCACTGCCTCACCTGGTGCTTTTTCGAAGTGCTTTTTTCTTTCTGTTTTATAATGAGACCGGCAAGCCTATTTATCGACCTCGCTTTATACATGGAAGGCGAGGTCATGTAATGAAAGGGTCTACATTACTTTGGTAAAAATACAGAGATTGTAACAGGCATTACCGTGCTCAATACAGTTTCAATCAGAGGGGAGGCTGAGCTGGACACTGCCTCACTCATTGCATTTCAATGGTAATAATTGGCATAATTTTTTTACTTTTTGATCCAGCCATATATGACAGGTGAGGCTCTCTATGCCTCCCCTGATCACACACCACTGGACTTAGCAGTAAAACAAAATTCATCATTTGCAGCCCTAAAATACTACTTATGGTTCTGTTTAGATCAGGAATGTGTATAGAAATCCTTTTATATATACTTAATTGCAACAACAAAAGCAAAACACTGCTTACATGCAGAGTATTAGCCACTCTGTAAAAGGGGCCATTAATTGCAATGAGTAGTTTAATACCTAATTGGATGAGTGTTAAGTATGTCGACACATCCAACTCTTAATTTCCCTTATCAGACCAAACTAGTTAATAGTTCACCAGGAAGACTTGCATGAACATTTGAAAAAATTGTTAATACATCAAATCAGTTAAACCAATTTTCTCAACATAACACACTATCTTTTTATATCTGAATGTGATAGTTGGCTTTTGTTAGCTGATTTTTTTTCTTGTGGAAGTGCCAAGTGCAGCCAATGAAGCAGACAAAAAACATTTTATTTGTGTAACAAGTTTCCACCTTAATCCCTGGTCAATTGTTTCCGCAGTTTGGTTAATTGATTTGTGGAAATGTTTAATTGAAGCTCCTATTATCGTCTGTGTTTTCTTCTCTTTCCCAAATGAATAAACCTGTGTTAAGTGATTCAACTGGAACAAACTGATTAGTTTTTCCTCCCAGTATTACTCATTTAGAATAATCCTAAGTAAAGCAGCTTTGGAGATAATTAATATCAGGTGTGTGTGTTTTTCTCAGAAAGTCTTTGTTTATATGATTTTGCTGTGTGTGTTTTCTCTGCTCCTGTTTACTGAATGTGTGTCACAGTGTCTGACGGTGAACACACCACTCCTGAGTTGGATTTTGCCATCCTGCTGCTGTCGAACCATCAGCAGCCACCGGTGTTCCAGATCCTGGACCCGCTACTGGAGGTCAGCCTGGGAGGAGAGGCCAACATAGGCAAGAGAAGAATATACACACACAAACACACACACACAACCCCTAGGAAGTGAGCCGTGCATTGAAGCACATTGTTATAGTGGTACGACAACTTCTTTGTCAGTCACGTAATGCCAATGGGATCTAAAAAATGTTTTCCCCCCATTGACTTACATTAGAATTGGGCGTCTGTAATTAAGCCATTCTGCCCTTACTGGAATGTATGAAAGATTTCTAGCTTGGCAAAAATTGGATTTTTAAACATTGCATGCAGCTGACTAAGGATTAGCAATAATGCTAACTCAACATTGAAATTCCCGCTAAATGCTAGCTTGATTAGCATAGCCATTGTTTTAAAGTTTTTACACCTAATTATCAGCTTTTTTCAACAAGTATCACAGTTAAATAGTTAAACAGAAGATAGCGGACTACTTGAAGACATGTAAGTCCTCAGGGTTCAGCAGGAATAAATGGATGAACAGAAGGAAAACAACGGTTGTTCTCCATAGATTTTGATAGAACAAGGAGCTATGGCAAGCCTACATAGACAAATAGTGCCAAACAGGCAACAAATCTGCCAACCCTCTTTAAGAACATCATGGGGGTTTTTTTGTTGGTAAATTGACTTCACAGTACACTTGCAAGCCCTTATTTAAACTAAAAGGTAGATGTATTTCCCCTTTCCATTTATTTGATTGAGCCAAGATCGAACGTGACTCAGTGATGGAGCGGATTGAAGGCGGGGCTTAAGGAACACAATTGTGCGTGGATCTATTGTTGTGGAAAATAGCCGAATGACCCCTGATGACCCGCATATTTTTGTTATAGAGGGTCAGGCCATTTTTGGCTTCATGTAGCACTGAGCAACTATGATTGGAATAAACAAGGCTCTGACTCCAACGCTGTATTCGGGTCTCTTTATACACCGATAATTTCAAGAAAAGAAACAGTAAGAGGAATAGGTCCAGTAAGTGATGAAGTGGTCTCTGCGAGGTAATGAGCTCTGAAGTACGACCCTGATGAGCAACAATCCTGAAGAAAGAGCTGTGTGTGTGTGTGTGTGTGTGTGTGTGTGTGTGTGTGTGTGTGTGTGTGTGTGTGTGTGTGTGTGTGTGTGTGTGTGTGTGTGTGTGTGTGTGTGTGTGCGTGTGCGTGTGCGTGTGTGTGCGCACATAGGCGGTCAGCAGCTGGCAGTGAGCGATGCTGACACAGCTCCTGATGAGCTGGAGTTTGAGCTGGTGGAGGCTCCCGTCAACGGAGAGCTGATTAAGACCGATGGCAGCACACACACAAGCATGACCAATGGTGAGATGATAAACACACATAAATGATGTAACACACAGAATAAAATGACACAATGTGGGGAAAGAAATAAAGTATCTGCTATGAGTATTTCCTTCAGCTGTTCTGAAAGATTAAAACTGGAGGATGTTAATGATTTTTTATTCCAAACACCAACGCCTTAAAACCTACAACATCACAACAAGTGATTGGCAGGACTAAAAATATGTGTGTTTGTATGTATATTAGATCTCTTAGTGAAAGTTCAGAACAGAACCTTATGACTTACAGTATATGATGGAAACTTCTCTACTTTCAGAAGCACACGCCCTCACCTTGTTGTTAAGAGTTATATTCTGGTTGTTTTGAGTTTAATTGCCATGGATGAAAAATTAGGTGAAGACTCAAATATAGAAAAGCGGGATTTGGTTTTTTTTGCCTTTAAAAAGACATCTCTCTTAGGATTTTAAATATTGTACTTGTTATTCTGTTATAAATGTGTCCGTCAACACCCCGAAACATGACTGGCAGATTTTCTGACACACTGTACATAGCTACATATTAAACTCAGGAGTTATACAGTTAAACTCTATCAAACAAAGTAAACTCTGCGATGTACAGTAAACTCCGTAGTTACACATTTGTCGAAACAGCAAAGTCACACACCTTCTCTATCCCTTCAGGTGACATCTTCACCTTCAGCGACATCACACGCAACGTTCTGCTATACCGACATACCAACCTCGCCACCCAGGACGACGCCATCACCTTCTCCGTAAGCGATGGCATCTCCATGGCACTCATAGTGGTGCAAGTGGTGGTGCTGGACGTCGGTGGGGAAGGGCCACAGCGGGACCCGGCAGCCACGCTGTCTCTGGAAGTGGGCCAGAAGAGCAGCACTGTGATCAGGCGCTCACACCTGGCGTACACTGTGAGTTACCAGGACACCAATGCTAGCTGTAGCGGTTAGCCTCTTCTAGATAGTACAGTATAGATTTTTTTTTATTAGATAGGGTTAGGCTTCTATCCTGGTTACATTCCTCTTAATGTCAATGAGTTTCTTAAGAGCTATTTCATGCTGTTTTTGGGGAGATAAATGCTAGTAAAGCCCAGTCGAAGCATGTAAAGCATGAGTCAGCAGTATTTATCTTTGGTGACTAAAGATGTCTTTCGATACACGTCATCATATGTCATTTTAATTGTGTAAATATATAGATCTGTGCTAAATAAAAAAATAGCAGTTAGCACTTTTTATGTAATATCCATCACTTTCTTTTAGCAGGATGTTCATCTCCTGGGTCAAGCTTAGCAAACAAGCACTCTTTGAAACATTGACATACATAACATTGACATACATTGTATCTTTTATTACACTATAGCTTCTTTTTTTACATACATCCATTATTATAGCAGTGAGTTACTATTGGCAGTCAGTTTTGTTTCCTTTTACCTTAATTTTACAAAACCTTAAAAAAGTTTAAACTGTTGTCTTCGTCAGGTTTCTGTTATGTTTACCGCCAGCTGCCGACTATTTTTATTGAAACTAAACTAAAACTTAACGTCAACACCTATTTGTTGGTTTTACTATGCACTGCCCCCTTGTTTAGCTGTTTCAATGAGTTTGGGATAACACTAACATGTTTTAAGGTAAATTGTAGTTGTTTTGCTCTTTATGTAGGGCAGAGACAGAATAATTTCATGACGAAAACAACAGTTCTTCAAAGCTGTAGTTGTGACGTGGTTGTGTCTCTCATAGGACAACACGTCCCCAGATAACCAGATTCAGATCCAGTTGGTCTCGGTGCCGATGTACGGCATTCTGACCAGGAGCCATTCCCAGCAGGAGCACCAGGAGCTCAGGGAGTACTCCTCCTTCACCATGGAGGACATCAGCAAGCAACAGATCAGGTAGGAGAGTCAACAGGCAGCCATGTGTTTTTTAACTTTTGTTGTTATTACTTGGAGTGTGTTCCATCTCCTTTTTGCTTATCAAAAAGCTGTGACCACATATGTTCCAATGGGATATGGTATTTATTTTTTTTAGCTTCTAAAGCAAGGGTCTCTGAAACCCAAAAGAAAATCCAGGGTTTCAGTGCAGGGATTTATTTTCCCATGATGGTTAAAATTCTACTTCAGTGGCTTATAAAACAGGATATCAGCATAAAAACCCTGCAGCTATTAACCAAAAAAGAACTTTCAAAAACCCTCAGTTGTTTTGAGATGCACTTCTTCTATCAGCAATAAAGGTTCATGAGGGTCCATGGGAGAGAAGAGAGCGATTGAACCCTTTTAGCTTGTGAAGAAAATGCTCAAAGAATTCTATGATCAGCTCTCTCATTGACGACTTATTTAAGCACAATGATAGTGGATCAAAGCCAAACTAAGTCATTCATCACTGCCGTTTATATTCAGTCAAATGTATGTCAATAGTTTAAAAAAAAATGTCTGGTCCATTTACTCATCCAATATTTATAGTTGTATTATAAACGATTTATAAAAGGTTTACAAATCTTTTTATATCATTCTCAAATACTTAATATAGTAAATAAAATGTAAGAATATGATCAGCAATATAATGTTTATGAATAGTTCAATTTCACTTAATTTGATCAGCTATTATACAATATATCATACAAAAACTATTTCTTATTATATAAAATATGTTAAAATGACATAAACCGTGGCAGTACTAATAATGAGTTTACTTTATTAAATATCATTTTATTGTTTGTTATTCTTTTAACTACAGTGTATTAACGGAATGAAACTTAATTCACGGTTTAGGAACGATGGTTATTATATAATCAATAAAAAGGAGTGTAAAAAAGTGCGGAAATAACAATAGACCTCTCCGCCATCCAAATTTCTCAGAAACGTAAATTTAAGTTGACTTGCAGACATGTTGAGTGTATCCAAGATGTATCCAGACGTAGGGCTTCACAATAAAAAAAAAATTGAAATGGCAATATGGACAAGTGCAATATTTAAATCTCAGTCAGCGCAATATTTGGTAAAGGCACAATATGAGAAAATAATCTTGATTAAGTATTATGATACTGCAGACTCGCGCTTCCATTGGATAGTGCTCCAAAACATTGTACGTGATAGAACAATCACAACAGAACCAGCAAGCTAACCAATCAGAGCAGACTCAGAGGGTGAAGAGGTGCTGCAACACAGGCAATATGAACCAAAAAATTAGCAAAATATGTCCTCTTTAATAATAAAAAGAAACCTTGTTCTGTACAGTAACAATATCAGCTGATGTAATAGCTACTTGTTATTTTTTCTAAATCTTACAGCCCTCTTCAAAAGCGCTTTCAGAGGAGTCCTTCAACAAAAGTGAAAACATGAAAACCGCTTATATGGAAGTCAAGAGCATAACGAGTGATGTGTTGTGTGAACCTCTAATAAAGAGGCTGTTTAATGGAAAGTCTGCTGTTGATTCCGCTCTGCCAGAGATACTGTATAGGGTTCTTCAGGCCGCGTTGCTATCACGATCAAATTCTCTGATTGAAGCTCTGTTCCTCTCGGCACCACCGCAGTGGAGGCATGGTTATGGCTTATGGAGACATTTATTTTTCCTTCAATCTAACATTTCTCCTCACGAGACGAAAGTTTTACAAAAGTTACAAAAAGCCAATAAGTTAACGCGTAAATAAGCAGGAATAGTGTATCCTTTGCCCCATTACTTCTCAGCCTGTTGGCACAAGCAATGCCAATTAGCAACATTCTGAAATTACCTGCAAGAGGTACTGGGGTCCCATAAGAGAGGAGATTAAATATAATTATACAACTGCTTCATTTCCATAATGCAGGCCCTGATTAGCTTTAGCAAAGGACGCTCTCCGGGGGCTAACTTTAAATCACCCGTATTACTTTTTGTCTCTGCGGTGTTGTCTCGTACAAACAAGAGCCGGGAATTGTTTTAGAAGATTTAAAAGTGATTAGAGAATAGTACACCGGTATACTTTTCAATTTATAAGAGCTTTGCAGAGATTAGTAGCTGCATCGTCGTGGGAGGGCTAATATAAAAGCTTTCCCATCAGTCCAGGATTAGATACATGAACAGATATTTATGTATTCATTAAAAGATAATACTTGCGTCAACAAATAAGTCATTAAACAACATGTCATTCTTTTTTAGACGACAAAATAAACCATTATCTCCATCTACAGGTACATTACTTCCATAGAGACGGGCAGCCAGCCGATCACCGACATCTTCCACTTTGTTGTTTACGACGGTGACAATAATCGCCTCGACAACCAGATGTGCACCATCACCGTTACCTCCACGCCAAGACAGCCTCCCGTGGTGACAGTTAACAGTGGCATCAAGGTAGACACACACTCACATACACACATGTACACTGAAAAAAGCACAGAGGAACAAGCTCTCACATTGGCTCACTTTTAAAGTTATCCTAATATATTAAAAGATTACAATTTGATGGCTGGTGTAAAGTGTATTAACGGTTTTAAACACACAATCTGCACACTGTTATTTCCTCTCCATTACCCTGCCGGATCCTAAGAGACAGAAATCCTCAAACAGGTTTTTAGTTATTTTCACAGCAGCTGCCATAAAAGTCATTAACGGGACAAATGAAGCAAAGGAAACCATCGCACACTCTCCTGTTTTGTCCCTCAGACAGCAACTATTAGTGACAGTGGTGGAATGTCACTAACAACATTTACTTAAAGTCACCTTTAAGCTACTTGCAAACTTTTATATTATTACATTACATGTTAGTTGTGAGACACTTTTATCCAAAGCGACTTACTGTGGCAGTTCCTACAGGATCAATTTGCCCAGGGACACAATGACATGCTGACTGCAGTGGGAATTGAACCTGTGCTCCCCTGACCGGGGATCATTGCACCATCCCACTGCACCACTGCCTTTATACTTCACCACAATCATCTGACAGCTTTAGGCACTTTACACTTCAAGATTTTTTCACGCAAAACATATGCAGAGCTTTTAAAATATGATTTGTTTTAGTTGACTCATCAATAGGTGATTGAGAGAAAAAGTGGTTCTGGTTCCAGCTTGAAAGCTTTGCTTTTAAAGGTGTCCTATTGTGCTTTTGTGGGTTTTCCCTTTCCTATAGTGTGTTATATAGGATTGTAGACTCTCCCCCTGTTTGGACTTCTTTGTTTACTTCCGCTACAAAGTGACATCACTATGTAACAGTCAGGATTGTAGACTCTCCCCCTGTTTGGACTCCTTTGTTGACTTCCGCTACAAAGTGACATCACTATGTAACAGTCATGCTAATGGGCTCTAGCACATTGTACGCGATATGAAAAGGGGCGAGATATTACTGACACATCTCTTATCAGTTGACTCATCACAACAGAGCTGGCCCTCTAACCAATCAGAGCAGACTGGGTTCTGGTTTCAGACAGAGGGTGAAAAGTGCTGCTGCAGCACAGGCAGTATGAGAGAAATAAAGAGCTTTATGAACATTAAAGCATGGAGACATGACACAGTAGAGGCAGAAACCACTGTATAAATATGAACCTAAAATTGGCTTATATGTTCTCTTTAATAATGTAAAATAGTAATAAGGTGAAGGTATGGACTGTTTGTTGGACAAACAACCTGATGGTGTCACTTTTTTCTTAATTGTTCAATATTTTTACAGATTACAACAAAAAAAATGATAACTGGGAAAATAATGACCAGATTCATTCATTAGTAGTTTAAATTGTTTGTGCTTGTTTTTATCAGTAAAGACGTTATTGGTTTTTTTTCTACTAAAAGAATATAAATTATCCCACTGGATTTTTTCCCCAGTCCTAGTTAACTATTCCCAGTTAGTAAACGTCCTACAACATTGCATTATTTTTGCTTTGGCAGTTAAACAACTTGGAATATTTCTTGAAGAATGCACAGCAGCACAGCGAGCCCCAGCTGTGTGGAGGAACGTGGTGGAGGAGAAGGAGAATAAATGTCAGACCTAATGAGGGTAACACTGGTGCTCCCTCAGACCCTCCCTATGAGATTAGTCCTAAATAAGCACCGTAGAGCTGCCCTTCTTGAAAGATATAAAGTAAAATATCAAAGGTCTTTACTTTAAAACCTCTCCTTTGGTGAGCTGGAAGGTGTTTCTTCTGTGAGAAAACTGAAAAAACATCCCTTGGAGAAAACAGTCTCAAAATACAGCACTAAGTGAGACTTCTGCAGTGGTTACACCTGTTAACAGTTTGAGTAATGTTGGAAAATGAAAAAAAACAACATTGTAAAGGCGGAAGCAACATTTAATGTGCCCTGCTTTACCCACATTCACAATTGTATTTTGTGCCTCTACTGTGACGTGTCTCCATGCTTTAATGTTCAAAAAGCTCTTTATTTGTCTCATACTGCCTGTGCTGCAGCACCTCCTTTCACCCTCTGTCTGTCTGCTCCGATTGGTTAGCTGGCATGGCACTAAGAGGTGTCCCACCCTTTAGCCTATCATTTACAATGTGTTGAAGTGCTAGTAAATAGAAACTCCCTCTGGGCAGAACTTTGGTATTTTAGCCTTTGCTCACCATTTACATGCAAAAACACCTATATTAGGTAACACAGGGATTGTCCATTTTGACACTCAGCAAATTAAAAAAGTATAATGTAATATGGCCCACACCTGAGACCTGTTCTTTTCTTATATTGGACTTCTTAAATATATGTATGTAATATATGTAAACATATATAACACAGTATTCATGTGTTAATAAGCCCTCTTTTAAAATAATAATAAATTCAGTCAATTCAAGTTGAAAACATTTTCCAGCAAATCTTAGTTGGTAAAAAAAAGCCCAATAACTTATTTCCCTAACAACATTGAAATACACCCTTCATATTTCCCCTTATTATAAGCAATCTGAGACTTCTGTTTTAAGGGATGAGCTGTGATGTAGGCTGTTCTTAAAGCATTATCAAGTATCAAACATAATGTACCTACATTTGTTTGATTTTACTAAATTATAACTTAACTTACGATGCAATATACCTAACCTCTAGTAAGTGGCGCAGCCCTTATATATTCTTCTATATGTGGCCCTCAGTGAAAAAAGTGTGGACACCCCTCAGTAACACGCTACAGGGAAGGAAAAATCCAGAAAAGCATAATAGGGCATCTTTAAAGTATGGAGATTTGAGTCAGGACCATTTCTTCTGAGAATAAAGTAAAAGTCTAGAATATTACGAGCCTGATCTTTACTTCTGTTACGATAAACCAGCTTCAGAACCTGCCTCAAACATCGGCAGTACAAAAATGATCCACACCACGAAACCGGTTAAACATACCTTGGATATTTTTGTGTTATCTGGCTGAAATAAAAGTGACAACCTCAATCATGCCAAGCGCTCCTACGATGCATAAAGTAAGCCTGCTTACCGCAGCTGTAATGACAGAATGTTTTGTGCAGTGATATTCTTCATACAGTCCAGGATTTATTGCCACGGGTCCTTCTGCATTTAAGCTGTGTTTCCTTTTGCCTGGGATACTTTAGAGCTTTAAACTTCTTTGAATTTGTATGATGTTATTTTGAGAATCAGTGCATCTGTCTTTTGACTTTGATTCAGCTTAAGTTACCATGGAGATCTACCCTTGTAAGAAGTGAACCACCATCGTAGGACTGTAAATCCAGAGTTAACCCTGAAGTTCCTTGCTTTCCCCAAATCCTGCTTCATGGTACAGGCCACAGGAACAACAGAGCTTAATGTAGTTTCTGTTGTCTAGGTCCAGGAAGGTGGCCGAGTGCAGCTGTCTACCAATCACATCCTAGTGTCGGACCTGGACACACCCAGGAAGGACCTGCTGATTTGGATTATCAGTCCTCCAAAGTACGGCTTCATTGAAAACACCTACAGAGGTGAGGCCTTTCTGTGTGTGTGTGTGTGTGTGTGTGTGTGTGTGTGTGTGTGTGTGTGTGTGTGTGTGTGTGTGTGTGTGTGTGTGTGTGTGTGTGTGTGTGTGTGTGTGTGTGTGTGTGTGTGTGTGTGTGTGTGTGTGTGTGTGTGTGTGTGTGTGTGTGTGTGTGTGTGTGTGTGTGTGTTTTGTTAGCATTGTGAGGAGCTGGGAGGTTGTTTCTTTCCTTCTCGCTGTGGCCCGTGTAAAGTTACAAACCAGAACATGAACAGATGTACAGTTTGTGCATGAGCACAGGTGACACAGTGCTACTCCTGTGTGCATGTACACGGTCACACCTGCATCCTCATCGGAATTATTTCCACATTTCTATTTACGTCACACTCGTAAGCACACAATCCCGGGTTGAATTCCCTGCGGTGCCACTGCCATCTGTCACAGTGTGATGATGTTGTGGATTAGGACACAGCTACAGATGGAGCCACAGTCGAAGCCCCAATTTTTGGACTCACACTAAATTGCTGCTGTACTTTACTATGTCCCCCAGAGAGACCGTTGATAAGGTGAGAGGAGTTGAAAAGGAATTAATCCCCCCTGGGAAACTGTAATAGCAGAAAAAAGTCATAAACCAAATGAAACCCTAGAATATGCACAGATATGGTAAAAACAGAACATAAGATACGTACAGGAAAGTAATGCAATGGAGTATAATAGTGTAGGTTTTATGCATATGCAGCTCTAGAGTTTTTTGACAGAATGGATGTGGGTGTTTCTGGGTTTTAATGATCTACATACTGTAGCAATACCACAAAAACGTTTAGATAATGCTTGCTTTAAAGGGGCATATTGTTTGAGTTGCATCATGGGAAATGTAGGATCCTGTCAGGAACGTTACAAAATGATTTGGACTCAAATGCACGACTCGACACAAAAGTACAGAAACAAAAGTGTTTACCAAATTAAGGAAACAAATATACAACTAAAATTACTCTTTAAGAAGGTAATGTTGGCAAAGGCAAAAAAGGGTGACTAACTTAACATGTGAATAAAACATCTCCACATGTACTAAACACTAAACATATAACATAAACCTGATAACTAACCAACTAATCATGACAAGAGCAAACCTTAGCAGATTTAGCGTGATGTTACTGAGCCAATGTCCTGGGGCTTGACCTTTACTTGAAAATGCATATTCTCCAACTTGGCTGATATATATTTGTTTTAATTTCTACAACTTAATGGAAGCCTCATAGTTAACTGTAGTGCTTAAACAAAAGGACTAACAATGTTCAACCAAAAAAAGATCTCGACTCAAGGTTCACTTGTTAGTTTTCTCCCTATCAGTCAATCCCGTCTCTCATTGGTCGTTTTATCATCACATGACCTAGAGAATCATTGATGACTGAGCCAACTCAATGGCAACTGGGAAAACTGGTTTAACCCTTGTGCTACCGTCCTATCAGCTGTGCAACTATCGTCGTACATTGTATACAGCATAAATAATCACTCAAACCTGTGCTACACCTTTTCTTTTACAGAATGTATGCACAATAGACCTCATTTTCACAAACTTAAACCTCATTTCCAAGTTAAGAAAGGCAAAAATGTTTAACGATTTAGAAAATTGACCCTAGAAAACAGCAGGTGCCGTACATTTGATGAAAAAAAGCCACTTTTTTTAAGAAAGTTATCCAAATTTTATATCATTTTATATTATAATATACAGCCGCAGAAAAAAGAGACCTCTTCAGCATTTTAATTTTCTCTTTTTTTTCATAGACATTCAATTATTATATATTTGTTATTGTATTCTATAAACTGACCATTTTTCTCTGTGTTGGAATTCAACAGACCCTGTAATGGCTGCCATACATGTAGAGATGAAGACTTAAGAAAGTTTGGAGTGGTTTCTTAATTTTTTCCGGAGATGTATATTATATAATATTTCTCAAACAAAACGCAGTATACAAGCACACTCATTATTTTTCAACTCTTGATTTCAACATTCTGAAATGAGTCAAATTTGACCCAAGGACAACAAAACCTGCAACGAACACTCTGTTTTAAGTCGAACGCAGCCCCCTCCAGCTGTTTTTTCATTTTTTTATAACAGATGTGAAGTTATAGTAATACAAATCAGGCTGTGCCATATTACATGCAAGAAGGAGTTATCAGCAGACCTAATGAAGGATAAATGCATGTGGAGGCAGACATTTATATTGTCTGCTGCAGCTGGCTCCAGTCTTGTGTCTCCATGTCCTTGAAGGCTTCTGGAGCAGAGGAGCCGTCGTTGGTATTCAACGGAGTGGGTCCGCAGTGCGAGGGGACTGGGATGTCACTGTCATCGGGGGCAAAGGCGACGCAAGCCCATCAATGTGTCCCCTGTTCGCCTCAGCAAAACCAACATGCATAGGTTATATGTTGATGTGCAGTCGCAGGGAAATGGTAGAAAAGCATTCACCCACATGTTGATGTTCTTCATTTGCATGATTGCATTTCAGTTATTCAAACACACAAACAGAATATAGAATATAGAATACACACCCACATACATTGTGTGTATTTTTATGTAAACAGCTTCTAGCAATACATTATCATTCAATTGTGCATGGTAAACACATACAGACACCAGGGAAAGTATTCTCTAATATTTTGCATTTTAATCATAGCAGCTGGTGGAGAAGCATTTAAACATTTACAGTTTAGCATAAAAGTTAGGCTGTGGTTGTCAAAGTTAGTTGGTATATCAGGAAAATAATTACGATTTAAGATTATCCTTGCTCGGGATAATAGGTCAAATTAAAGTTAAAAGAAATGTGTTTTTGGCCTAAAGTTTTTCTGAATGCTTTACATTCTGTAAGACATATTACACTCTCCATCCTGTTGGAGCAAAAAAAAAAGTGTCGCAAACACTCACTACCACACTTTTTTGAGCGTATTCCATGTTAGACATTTGCAAGATTTCCAAAAGCACTAAGACTGAAATAGCCAAGGCCAAATCCAGAAATCACATCATTTTATTTGCAATTTGCCCATTAATTTTATGTTCATCAGAGGATGAATGTACATCTACAAGGTCTGGAAAAAGATACATTTTTAAATGTTTGTTCCCACACACACTGTCCAGATGCTTGCCTAAAAGCAACTGGAAACACTAAAAGTTTCAGAAATATTTAAAGGTGCAAAAATCTGTTTTGGGATTTTACCAACACATCTGTTCTTCATTTTTCTGATATGTCCTGTTGTTTACTCATTTCTGTTTCAAATCAGCAGAAAGCCAATTATCCCATCCTGATCAGATATCAGAGATCAGGCTAGCTTCCCTCCCCTTCTAACAGCTAACTGATGAGGATGCGATGTGATTTACCCTCTGCCTGAATTACACATACAAGTACACGTACACACATCAGCTATCCCCTGCGGAGCCCTGACTCAGCTCACTGCGGAGTCATCTGTCACCTCTGACAAAGACACTCACACTTTGTCTCGAACTTCAGAGATCTCAAGGTTGATTTTTTGCTGCGACTCTCCTCTGCTGCCACGAAGTTGCAGAATTGACGGTAACAGTTAGGTTGCCTCAGCGCATCTATCCCGCAGCCAAACTGCCAGACAAATGTGACTTTAGGGAAATAAAAAGGCTGTTTGGGGACACGATACAAGGTTTGCTGTCATCCCAGCTGTCAGAAGTAATAAGTGATGGCTCTGTAAATGGACGCCTGAGAGGCTCCTGAGGTCTGTGTTACTGTACACGACAGTCATGTGACACCACAGCTGGAGACACAAGGAAAAGGGAGAGTTACATAATAAGCAGTGACAAAGTCTTAGAACTTATGTAAAAAGGGTGTTTTTAAGAAATTGTTTCCTAAATGTAATGGTCTTGAGATAAATTGAAGAGAGTCACTTGTTCTTCAGGCTGTAGCTCAGCCTTGGGAACCTGATGGTCACTGTTTCAAGTCCCCGCGTGGACAACAAAAAAACATATTAAAATAATAAAGAGACCACTCCAATTCTTTCTTAAATCTCAATCTCTACATCTATGGAAACCATTCCAGAGTCGGTTGAATTCCAACACATATAAATGTTGTCAAAGACATACCTATAAATAGTAAAGCCAGAGAAACTGCTAATGCTGCAGTGGTCTCTTATTGTTTTCCAGAGCTGTCCCCATGCAGGAAAAAATATATACTGTATATATATACAATATATAAAAAATAACCTCTCCCCTAATGTGCATGCTTGTACTTCAGGCCTAATATGTTTAGGTTTGTGCATATGTGTATTTCAGTTGTGACTTTATAACAGCAGTGTGAAAAGTGTATTTCCCCTGGAGGATTAATAAAGTACGTCCTCTTTTTCTTCTGTCTCTGTATCATCCCGTCCACCAGGAGGCTCAATTGGCGGCTCGAGGGCCATCACCCCTGATGTTCCCTTCTCTGTAGAGGACCTGACGTCTGACCATATCTTCTACGTCCAGGACAGCCAGCAAAAACCTCTGGCCAAACAGGACGTGTTCAGCTTCTACATCAGCGACGGACATAGCCAGACGGAGGCTTTCAACGTCGAAATTGACATCCAGGTAACTGAGTTCCATAACTTTTGAAACCTTGGAGCAAGTATGCTTTTGGAGCTTGTTGACATTTGGGTAGTTTTATGTGAGCTATATTTCAATTTTCAGTTTGACATCACCTGGTTTGGTCTTCGACTCATCCTCCAAGCCAAACTTTTTTTCTTTACATTTCACATTTTCACCCATCAAATCCTGCACATTGTCTGTACACACTTTTGTTTCTAACAGGAAGAAAGCTCATTTTATAGAGCTACTGACATTTCCTTCGGCAGCTCCATCAGTCCCAAATATCTCCATATCATCCTTACACTGGAATATCATTATCATGTTGACTGTGAAAGTAGAAAAAATAAAATGAGAGATTATTAGAAGGAGTTTTGCCCTATGGAGTTGTAGGGAAAGTTAAAGTTAGTAAAGCAAAATATTCTTATTAATTTATTAACATTACAAATGTAAACCCTAGGGACCAAAACAGCATGGATATTATAGCTGCTCTGTGTCATCAGGAAAACTTGAGTTGTTTATATTTAGCTGGGACTTTTCAACTTTACGGACCAGTAACTTAAAAATGGACCACTACCCTTGATCTGCACCCGACTAAGAAAAATAAAAACAGCTCTGTCCTCCGGCTGTCAGCCTAAACACACTCAGCATCCATATCAATCACTTAAGGCTGTTTAATGTCTAGAGTTGAATTGATGAGGCTGTCACTGAGCTGTTGAGTGTGTGTGTGTGTGTGTGTGTGTGTGTGTGTGTGTGTGTGTGTGTGTGTGTGTGTGTGTGTGTGTGTGTGTGTGTGTGTGTGTGTGTGTGTGTGTGTGTGTGTGTGTGTGTGTGTGTGTGTGTGTGTGTGTGTGTGTGTGTGTGTGTTTGCACAGGATCTGCATGCATACTGTAAGTCTTTAAGCATGTATGTATGAAAATGTAAAGGTGAAAGTGAAGAGTGTGTGTTTACATAAGTGGTGTCAATTGATTTAATCAACATATTAACCTGTGACCGATCATGATCAATCACAGTTTAAAAAAAATCTATTGCGTGTGCTTTCAGGGGTGATACAACAAATACAATTGAAATGAGTTGCATTATTATAGTTGTACTGATAAATGTGCTGGTAATTTATAGATCTGTACTTTGATCTGTTATATAATTGTTAGTGTAATTTCCCCTAAGAATTATTTTAGTGTTTGTTGATTGTTATGTGTGTACCTGCCAAAGCACTGCTGATCAAAATTAGCTTAAATCTGGCATAGATCCTCTCTTTTTGAGATAAATGTATTTAATGGATGATCCTTATAACAAAAAAGACATAATTATAATGAAATATATATATATATATATATATATATATTTTACTTTATTATAACATATCAGTTTATTTTTAATGATTTTTATTTTTTTTTGGCATAAAGTCAGCCATTTTTTCAATATTTTGGCCAAAGCATGGATAAGCTCAGTTCAGTTCACAAAAAAGTAGTTACGTATATAAAACATATTATTTCAACCAAAAAAAATTGATTGCAGGGATCTTGGAGCATATCATTATGCATTGCTTTGTTTTTCCTCTCTCAGGAGAGTAAAGAGGACAGAGAGCCTGTGGTGTCGGTCAGTAGCATCCATGTGGAGGAAAACTCCGGAGTGGTCATCACCAACTCGTCTCTCAACATCCTGGACCAGGACACACCGGACAACGAGATCCTGTTCACCATCGTCAGGAAGCCATCCTACGGTAAGCACTGTTAATAACACACACACACACACACACACACACATACTACCGTATATAGGCTACAGCCCAATACAGCACCCCTGCCATGAATCTTTTTTTCTTTAAAAGAATGATTTATTCCTGGACTCCTGTATGAGAGTGCAATAGCTCGTTGTTCCTGCTAATCTGAGGGTGCCGTTTTACATGACAAAATCTGTCTTATCTTTTGCTGCCGCTGTAGATAAGACAATTCAAATTTTTTAAAGATAATGCATTCAGTTGCGTATCCATGTGTTTGTCCGCAGCTTATGTCACCGGCTGCCTTTATAGTTGTTGTTATAATTCTAGATTGTATGTTCAATCACCTATCATGGTTGTGGTAATTAACCATTTCTGATAAGCTTATTTTATTGAATTCTATTTTCCATTAGAAGTCATTTCGTTATTTACTTTTGACTCCATACAATTATTACTGCATACGATCAACAACAGCTTCAAAAGGCACTTCCAAATACCAAACTAGGCTAAAACCAAAGCCTTATATGCTTTTGTGTTTTATATACAGTAGGTTTGTGTGCATGTAAATGATCTGCCAAGGCTAAAATTGTTCAACTGCTTACAGATGGGGGAGTGTGTGGTAGCTTCTCTTTGTGGGAGGGTGAGAATAGGTACTGCAGCACAGGCAGTTTGAGAAAAATAAAGAGCCTTTTGAACATTGAAGTATGTAAAGATGTCTCAGAGTAGAGGCACACAATACAAATATGAACCTGAAAATGAGCATAACAGGGCCCCTTTAAATAGGCTGCTGCATGTCACCTTTTTTACCTTTGACCCAGAGCATCTGGGGCTCATTTTCCTCACCAAATAACGTTATGATATACTAAAGTAAGGCCGATAACAACATGAATAAAACCACATTTTTTATTATCTTTGTCGCCATGGTAAGAAAGCCTAGCTGAAGTTCAGGAATTCAAGTGAGTTTCAGCATTGAAGAAAATCAATCATGAAAAATGTCATGGCCGTCAAAAATCAGCTAACATATACATACAATAAGGATGTTTAAAAAAATAAATAAATAGAGAGACAAAGAAATGTGTTCTTGAATGATTTTAATTCACAGTTGCTCAGAAGGCGCAATCATTCAAGAATTTAAGTGTTTCA
Source organism: Eleginops maclovinus (assembly GCF_036324505.1). Taxonomy (NCBI): domain Eukaryota; kingdom Metazoa; phylum Chordata; class Actinopteri; order Perciformes; family Eleginopidae; genus Eleginops; species Eleginops maclovinus. Next base: position 7,091,636 of record NC_086360.1, on the reverse strand, counting down.
TTGAAGTACTAACAGTGTGTGTTTTAATTTTAGCCAGCCATTAGGCAGTTATTATGGCATCATTATTTCTGCCTTTAAAATATAATGGAGATGTCAGCTACAGCAGTGCTTCAAAGCAGATTCTCATGTATATTAACACACATACATAAAAAGCATTTACTGCAGGTAAACATTGGAAAATTATGCAAACAGATGTGCGGTGGATACATTAGCATATACACACACATATATACCCCTACATACAACATGTATACTATCAGATATACACACACACACACACACACACACACACACACACACACACACACACACACACACACACACACACACACAGGAGAGCACATTTCTCTTACTTCAGACTCTCAAACAGCTTAAAAGAAGACAAACACACTGCTGGTTCACTGCAGCGGGGGTGCTGACTGCAACCATTCCTCACACACTCGGTACACACGTCACACTCAAATCAACTGACCTCCAAACACTCCGTTTTTCCTGACACACCTTCACCATCTCAAATTCAGTTTTCTCTGCTGTCCTCCGAAGCTTGGCAGGCTCAAACATATTGCTTCACAATCAGGCCCGGCCCTGACCATTGTTCTGCCCTAGGTATGAGTTTAGCTGGTGCCTCCCCCAAATCATCGGAAGGTCCCCGAGAGACCAAGTGCTACCGAGGTGTCCCTGAGCAAGGCACCGTTCCCTACACTGCTCCCCGGGCGCAGTACATATGGCAGCCCACTGCTCCTAACACTAGGAGGTGTCAAATGCGACAATTAAGGGCTTCTACTCTTAACCGATTACCCTCATGCGTTTGTTGCCTTATGCAGGCAGTTGGATAGGTTCATCCCGATTGGCCGGCCACCTGAATTAAATGCAAATTCCGTCGGCGATTGCATGCATGTTATTGGTTAAGCGTGTTACCAAAAACAGAGCAACAGAGGGCTAGAACTAGGGTTACATAAGTAACCATCGTTTTTTCAACCAGTGGGAATGGGATCAAGTTTTAGATGTTTGGCCATGTTGTGGAAAGAACATCTGTCTATTTAATTCCTTCCTTTTCCTTTAACCTTAATCAATCTGCATAGGTTTATCATCTGGAGTAGATAAGAAGGAATTCCAGTTTGCAAAATGCCTCATGTTTGACCATAATAAACACTTGTACACTTGTGCACAATGTAAATACAACATTTTTGTTCTTGATGAAAGATCCAAAAAAGCCACATTTATTCCACACAAAAAACATTAATTTCCTACTTGCTTGGTATTCTTTTCAACCCTTTTCCCCCTGCAAGAATCCTGCTTGGGGACATAGCTCATAACAGCCCCCCCCCCCCCCCCCCCCCCTGTCCTCCATTGTCCAGTAAAAGTACCATAAAGCTGCCATTGAAACTGAGTGCACCAGCGCCATAAAACCAGCAGGGTGTACGGCTGATGGCACTGAGAGCATGAGAGGAGTGATTTCATATAGGACGCTGAGTCCCAGACAGATCATCTTTTAACAGGCTGTCTCTCCACTGCCCTCACAAACACACACACACACACACACACACACACACACACACACACACACACACACACACACACACACACACACACACACACACACAGGCCCACAGAAATGTGCACAGATTTATCAGAGACAGTGTGATAGAGATACCGTTTCCAATAAAGACATCAGGAAGCTACAACTCTCCTGCACACATTGGCACACAGATACCTCATGCTATCAAATTTGTGTCATGTCAGCATGAGGTGTCAACGAAAAATAATGGGTGGTGCTAGTCTTGGAGTTCGTTTTCAACACTATATTAATAAAACGTTTAGATACTTAGATACATTCAGTTTATTTATCAACACAAGACATAAACTGAATGACTTATTACATTCGGAAGCACTACTGTAAATACTGCACAAAAAGGTGCTAATGCTAAAATGCTAAAAGATATGTTTGAGGTAATTTAGAGACAATCTATTACACACTGACATTTTTACAGCAAGGAAAAGTCCAGATCAGTTCATATCTAAGTAAGTGTTTAATTTCTCTGTGATCCCCTCAGGAAAACTCCGCAGACGGCAGTTTTACTCTCAACCTCTGGAGAACGGCCGGATCCTCTTACAGGGCTCTACCTTCACCTACCAGGACATCCTGGACCAGTTGCTTGTGTACACACCTGAAACAGTCAGCGGGGGTGCAGATGAAATGGGTTTCACCCTCACCGATGGCATCTATACACAAACGGGTCGCCTGGAGTTCACCATGGACGTCAGGAGGAGCGAAGGTCCCCACATGACCGTCAACAGAGGCCTGCAGCTCCCGGCAGGTGAGGGTGGATGGGAGGACTTTATGTTGATATAAGGTCTCAGCAGAGTCTTAAATGAAAACGTTCAAAGGGAGTTACAGACACTTAATGCCGTGAATGGTTTCAGGATCCTCGTCTAAGATCACAGAGCAGAATCTGAAGGGTACGGATATCGACTCAGACAGCCTGAAGCTCCGCTACGTCCTGACAAAAGACCCTCTAGCCGGAAAACTGCAGCTCAGCAAGAGCGGAAGTGTGGAGAACATTTCCGTCAAAGGTCCTGTACAGAGCTTCATTCAGGAGGACGTCAACAAAGGTACCAGTGTGTTCTTCTGACGTAAAAACTTGTGATGTAACTATCATGAAAGCTGAAGCTATTTATATTTTCCGTAAGTCTTTGCTTTATCTTCAAGAAAAATAGTTGAATCTTATAATTGAAAAAAACATGTTGTTTATGTATGTTTACATCTTAAACCAGTGGTAATGTTAGTCTAGTATTTATCTAAATTAAAAACCACTTGCGGATAAACCCAAATGCTTCCAGGAGATAGAGTGGTGCAGGAATGAGTCCTTAAAACCCCTTAAATTAGTCAGCATTTGACCACTTCCTTCTGGTTGCCTTCAAGGCACCACTGTTGCACTGTTATACAAAACAGATACTTTTGAACATATTCAATTCCTAGCAGTATATGCTATGCATGGAGCACACCGTACATTAACACTTTCCCTCCCTTGCAGGCCTGCTGCAGTACAGCCATGAGAAAGGGGAGAAGGGGGGCAGCCTGTCGTTCAAGTTCAACCTGGTTGATCCCGAGGGCAACAAACTGATCGACCAGTCCTTCTTCATCAGCGTGCTCGGTAGGGCTGCTTCATTCCTCTGTTACCGCTGTGCTCAAACATGAAGTATGCTCTCATTTGAGGGCGATCACTACAGATGTATCCCTTTGTACCTTGGACACATCCTGAATGTGAATTGCGAAAAATACTGTTGTTGCATCTGAAATAGATTTAGGTCAGAGATAATCAGAAATTTGTGCAAGAAAATACTTATCAAGGGTATTTTAAGGAATAATTTAATTCATATCTAGCCCATTTAGGATCAAATGTCAGTGTCTCTCAGTTGGATTGCTTGTTGATTGTGAAGGTGAAACACACCTATACTTCTCCTTTCCACTCACTTTCTTTTTGTGACGAAGCAGTTAAAATCCACACTAATATCTGCTGCAAACTGAAGGACTGTCCCTCTCAGTTAAACATGATGCACTCATATCTTTCCAAGTTAACGTGTAATCTTCTGTATTTTTTACTTTTTCTCTGCTGTGCTCACCCTTCATATCCCGTTCTACCACACTGCTCTCTGATTACCACCCTACTCTTCCTCTCAATCTCTCCTATCCGTTTGTCCATACCTCTCAAACCTGTATCACTCTTTCACACAGACGTTGTACCTCTTTGGCTGTCACTGAACCTTATCTGTTTCTGGTTGTTCTACTTGTTGTTGTGTCATTTCTCTAGTTCCTAATACTGCTCCTGTTATCTTCTCCATTCTCCCACTCTGAATCAATCTCAGCTCCTCTGCTGCTTCAGCCCAAGGATGAGAAATTGACTCAATATTTTTATCTGCTTTTGGATGAATTGTTTTCCCAAATTTAGCAAGGGCCTCTGTGCTTTTCCCTTGCTCCGAGGGTTTCTTTTTCTTCCTCCCTGTCTTCTTTATACGTGACTAACTTTCTTCTTCTTCTCTCCTCCAGAGGACCGTCTTCCTCCTTCTGTGGTGGTAAACAAAGGCGTGGTTCTGGATGAAAACACAATGAAGAAGCTGACCACACTGCAGCTGTCTGCCAGCGATCAGGACAGTGAGCCGGGGGAACTCATCTATCACATCACCAAACAGACGAGCCTGGGTCACCTGGAGCATGCCAATAGCCCAGGTACCAACACGCACAAAACAGCCAAACGCACTGCTTCTATCTCCATTTAGTAATTAAAACAATTCTTCTGCATTACGTCATGTTAAGCTGTTTTTATGCAAAGTAAACAAATGAAATGCACAAAGAACTGATTATTCGCTCCTCTGCCATTAAACAATCCTGCCCCGGCTGAATGGATTCCCCACATCGCCCAACACTCACAGCATGCTAATTAGCTGGATGTTAACAACACCCTCCACTCTCTGAGCATCAGCTCACCTCCGGAGCCACAGAGCAGCCCCGGATAATTACCGCTAGCCAGCCTGTCATTCCACGCTAACACGCACAGCTAGCTTCTCCCTGCTCCTGTGGGATATCTTGACAGCTTACAAGGAATGCCAAGGTAAAAGCACAGAAAGATAAATTCCCACTTTTAAGCCAAAGTCTTCAAGAGACAACCTCAAATTCTTCTTGTGTTCAGTGCAGCTTTAGCCCCGGACAGTTTTGGGGTAGGCTCAGTCTTTCGCCAACATACAAAACAGTCCACTTGAATCTTTCCAAGAAATTTCATTTCATGAATTTTCTGTCAAGACTTCAATGGTGCTTCGGCTGTTCAGAGTTGAGATGCCTGCCCCCTCGCTCCAGGCTGATGTTCACCAATCAGGAGCAATGTAACATTAATTTGAAAAAGAAATGAAGCAGAGCATACTCAAATTAAATGTAAGTCACATGGCCGGACACAGTATGTAAAATTGTTACATAGTCTACTAATCTTCTATTATCATATTGATTGTGGTCATGTCGGAAGGACACAAGAACAATATAGATCAGAATACCCATATTGCTAAATGCTTCTTCAAGTCTGCAGACTAGAGAACTAAGGAAACGTCTCTTTGCTCCACTCATGTAAATTATTTTCAAGTTGCCACAGTTACAGATGTTTGTTTTTTTACCGCAGTATTCTTCATTCTGAAAATGGACAGTGGGTACAATATGGTTATCTTTATAGTATTATTTCGTACAGTGTATATACGGAAATCTTCTTTATTTATCATTTAAAGTCAGAGTATGTGTCATTTTTGGCCCTCTTAAAATTAACGAATGATTATTTATATGTCCTGCACATTTTAAACACTCACAGGAAAAGAAACAATACATCATATATAAATCCAAGACCATCACTTTGGATTATAACCCAAATAGAAAGCTAAAAAAGTTACATGTTTAGTGCAGCTGAGGGTCCACCTGCATTCACTGAGGGCCAATATATCAACACCCTCAAAAGTGAATATACAGTATATGTGTGGACAAACTATATAAAACATGATCAGAATGTGTGTGAGTTATTGAATTGAAAACAACAGCCCCCTTAACTCAAAATGAAATCATCTGTCAGTGAGCTCCAAGTCAATTACCTATCTCTCAGTGAGATTTTCACTGAATTTCTATCATCATATCAATGCATAATTACAGATAAGGTTGACAGCACATCAAAAGTGATGTAGATATTGTGTAACTGTTGAGACATTATTTTGATTTGAAGAAGGCAATGATGCCTAACAAAGCAGTAAGTGCAGCTAGGAATCCTCAGAGCAATACAAGTCAAGCCTCTTCAAAAAGCTTTAAATCTTTTGACTTAATGTGTGGCAATAAGGAAGATTTTACTGGTGCTTATATTACAGAATGAAATGTGCCCTAACAGCATTCAGTCTATTTAGACTAGTGGAAATCAAAAGATTGGTATTTCCTGTCAAGCAAATACATTTCAGTTTAATATAATGGGACAAATGACAGGTATTTTCATCTCTGACTGAGAAAACTGCCTGCACCTGTACTGATCATGATGATGCATAAACATCAATCTGGGAAATAGATGACACAAGCGAGAAGGACCGTCAACTTCAGCACGTCTCGCTGTGTCAAAAGTTGACGTGAAGAAGATTGATGTCACAAAGTCTCCATTTCCATATCCTTAATACCCTCTATGACATGTTGAAGAAGACGTTTCATCCATCCTGTCTGCTTAAGGAAATAACTTTGATCCTATCATAGGGATGTAAAGTTTTTACTTTCCCATCAGAGTCATCAGTGGAACAGAATTGATACATTATTTACTTCATACAATGACAGGCCTGTAACAAATGGTACCTGCCTACTTAAAAGTATAGGACTTGAATGCTGTGCACCCATCTGGTATTAATATAGCAATTTATATGATGATTTTTGTTTAACGTCCTGTATGAAATGAAATGAGAGAAAATGTAAGTTTGGAGATTTGGAAATCTTTTTTGACACACTGTATATCAAATGCAACCATAAATATCTTAAAAGAATCACACAAAAAACTTAATTGGCTCCTTTCTGAAAGAGTGACGCAAGTGTCTTTAAGCTGCTAGCCATAACAAATCAGCAGAAATGAACTCCTGTGATGCAAAATATGTTTCGGTTCTTTTTTTAGACAATTGCTTTTAGATTCATGTAGAGTCGTGTTTGATCGCTGCAATCAAACCTGATTACATTTCCCACTGAGTTTTAAGAGTGAGGAGGAGCTGTAGCCTCCTAAACAGCCTTTACTTTAACTTCACTGATTAAAAGAAGTAAAGCCGATAAAGAGAAGAGAAAAGACACCGTGTGTGATCTGAAACTAAATTGCAAGGGTGGGGGTGTGGGGGAACCAAACAAATTGTAATCATTAATATAAACCAGAGTATTGGTCCGAAGAGAGTTGACACTAGAATCCAGTACAAGACAGAGTGTTAGGATAACAACCAAATGTATAAGTAATGCAAACTGACTGTGGCAGCATGTGTTTCAAGAAAAAGGTGGATAGAACGGATGTCTTATTAATGTTTGGAGTGTTTTTGTCTGCATACTGTGAGTGTGTGTACGGTGTTTGTACAACTATGCTTCTTCTCTGTCCAGGCACCAGAATCAGCACATTTACCCAGGCCGATCTGGCATCGCGCAGTATCCAGTACGTCCACACCAGTGAAGAAGAGAAGCATGCTGACCAGTTCTCATTCACTGTGTCGGATGGAACAAATGAGGTAAATAAGAGGGTCAACTCTGGGGAAAGTATTTTAGGACTGGTTAAAGGTGGTTAAGGTCTGTTTGGTCACATAATGAAGGAGCTCAAGAGGCTACCTTGAAGAACATATTGATGTTAAATTTGAACGTATGTTACATCACATATATTAGTTCCACAAAGTGAGGCACTGGTAGAGTTCTTATAAGGAGAGTACAAGTTGTATTGTTGCATCTTTCACGAGGAGTTGTCCACAACCGAAAACAAAGGGGGCCCAGCTTGGTTCCCTGGGGTACACCTTAACATTAGCACCTACGGCCCTTCCAAGGCTAGGATGTATTAAATATAGCGGGGTTTTTTGTGGATTGCAATATTTAGAAACGTTGTCCCATCCCCCTTCCCCACCGCACACACACACACAAGCTATGTTTTCTTTCATTACTGTGTGTTTTGATGTCAATTTGTTTATGTGTTCTTTCACCATAACATTTTTATACAGCCAGGTGCAAAGGAAGTTCCCACAAAATCGCCGGCTCAGTGAACACATTCCAATCACATACAAGTTTAGGACAAAACTACTCTGTTCTAAGAGGAGAGCCTGGCATGTACGCACTTTGTGCTTGAGCATCTTTTAACAATAACACACCCCACTTCACGTACGTCTGGGTCTTTCAGTTCTCATGCAGTGTCCATCCTGCACATAAAAGCCCATTCAGAATGCTTTGTTATTGGCCTTTTTGTTGCAAGACTAAGCTTTTTGGCCTAAAATATCTTGCACTCCTTTTTATGAATGGATTACTAAAAGTCTTCTGACCCCAACACAGCAATTACATTTTAATATAAAATATAAAAATAAATATATATTAAATCTAAGGAACCCAAAGCTTTCAGAGCGGTGAGGAAGTGGTACTCTAGCCCTTCCAGCTCTCCTCCACCCCAGTTTGCCTCATGCATAAATCTGCCTTGCTAATCCAGACTAATGAGGACCACAAGGACTTGAGTAAACATGTGAAAAAGGTCATTTGGCCTTCACGCCTGACTGGCTGCAGTGTGTGTGGGCTTTTGTGGCCACTGTAGTGGTAAGTGCTTGTGAAGTGGCTCATTGCTTTTACTTTTGTTAAAGCTCCTCTATCCAGTTGGGAGGCTTTTGCAGTTTTTTGTTGGAAAAGAACGGCATATTAATAACTGAAAAGTGATTTGCATTTAAGTTCAGTTATATTGAATTTTGGTGTGTAACAATAGCAGAATTTTTTACTTGTGTGTGTTGAAATGAGGTACCTCAAGGGCATACTGGTTCATAGTCTCTGTTATAACAGCATTTGGCTATTTCAGTAATGTTTCCTGGTTACACAGATATGTTAACTTTTCGTTGAATCTGGCTTGACTAAAACATTCATAGTTAGTGGGCGATTTTATTTTATCTATACAGCACTCATTCCTGCAATCATCATTCCTCTTAATAGTGCTATATTGTAAATATAAAGCCAAGTATATTCAATACATTTTCATTAGCTACAAAAACCTGTTTTCAGCTTTTTGAATATGCTCTTTTTTTTAACCAGATAATCTAATAGGTTTCAAGTATACACTATGTTAGGTGAATAATTTACATGTTACCATATATGCAGTGTTGTGCCAGTTCACAGCTTTTCTGAACTAGTTCAAGTTCAGTTCATACATGCTCAAAGTGAACAGTTCACGTTCAAAGTTCACAATTTTAATTCTGAACTAGTTCAAAGTTCAGTTCATTTCACTTTTTTCGTGAGATATTCAAATAAATACTTTTTTTCACACTACGAGCTAGAAATCACTATACGTTCTTTGAAACTGTTCATTGTAGACATTTGCTCATAACACTGCTATTGTGGGTTTCTTAACAGGTGCTGAAACTTGTAGCAATACAGACAAGATAGACCAGTTCTATACTTAGTGCAATGAAATCTACTAGCATTCAATTAAATAAAGAATATATAATATGAAATATGAATATATTATTTGATATATATGATATTATATATACCTATGTGTGTGTATGAAATGAGCAAAACTCTTGAATTGCATTCACACTGGATGGATGTTTTAATTCAATGTGCCGTTTCAAATTCGAGAAGGACGTTGTCGATGTCCTAACTTGTTTTTGCTGCGCAGGTGGACACATCTTACACAGGAAGGAAAGATTTTTGCCGTCGGGGTCTTGGTTTGCAAGAGTGTAAAATTGTTTTAAATGTTCGTGAGGAGAATCGGAGTCCGTCTCCGTGCCATCACTTCCACTAGCCATCTTGTTTGTTTTTTTTAAATCGCAGCGCTTTCTCTCACTCTCGTCATTGGTCTCTGTATCTCTCTCTCTCTCGAGCCTCCAGCCCTCCGCGCTCTCGGCGTTGCTATGCCTAAACCGCTCTGCTGCAATTCATCATGGGTAACGTCGTGCGGAAGCCAGTACGTTTCAACTATTCAACTCAACTATTCTCAGCCTCAGCAATGCATTGCGCATACAGTGCCAAAACTATTTCTGCGTTGATACATGATTTAAGCGGCACCTACAGGAGGGAGGAACTTTCTCTCTCGTTGCGTTTCAAAAGAGAAAACAGATGTCACTCAGTTTTCAATGGAAAACACATGCCAACGTTCATTTACAGTGATGTCTGCCGTTCATGACACATAATGTGAACTAATTCACGTTCAAGTTCTTTATTGAAAAATGTGTTGCGTTCAGTTCAACGTTCACGAAAAAATGAGCGTGTTCAATGAACGCGTTCTTTTGAACTCGTTCACGCACAACACTGCATATATGTTTATTGAATGCCAGTGTAAGTGATGGGTGACAAAAAACAAGAGTTCTCAATTTGTGCAAATTGCATTCAGCTAATGTTTATATTGGGCTTTGTGTGAATGACAATAAATATGGTACAATTATTATTATTTTGGTTTATCCTAAAACATGTTTACAAGTTTAATGGTCCAAAAACACTTATACTTATAACTGTCTATGTCTGTCTGCTCTGATTGGTCCATTTTCTCAGGTCTCCTACGTCTGCGCTCGTATCTCTGCATTGTCATTGCAGCCTATGAAAGATGTTTACGTCACGTTCTACCTATATATCTGAAGTTGCAATGTCATCTGACAGGATTTCTGACTCACAGATTTCTTATACAATTTAGACCTGCTTTATTTTATAAAAGACATGGAAATATAACTGATTGCTATTTAGGTACTTTGAGACTTTAAACAAATGTGAACCCATTGAAAAAGTAAACGTAAAGGGACACTTAATGTTTCACTGCAGTTACAAGTAATATTCCCTGGTAACTAAAATGAGAGATGTTGACATGGAGATGGAAGAAACTGAAATTAAAAATGAAATGAATCCAAAAGTCCTTGGTGTGGTAACTATTTGGAAAGAGTTGCACGCTTTCATTACTTAAACACGGTTTCATATTTTCCTGTGTTTTATCTCCAGGTTGCCCAGACGTTCTACATTACCATAAAGCCAGTGGACGACTCCCTGCCACTGCTCCAGGTTCCTGGCATGAGAGTCCAGGAAGGAGTGAGGAAGACCATTACTGAATTTGAGCTAAAAGCCACTGACGCAGACACTGAGGTAACACACACAAATCCCTGAAAATCTAACAACTTTCATCATGAGTTTATTTATTTATTTCACCAGTTTAGCAAAGAGTGGGACCCCCAAATGGTTGTTGGTGATCATCCACTAAGCCGGCCAAATTAAGCTGTGTAAGCTTCTGTTTATAAAACCAGCTTTTCTCTTCAGCTTAATTTTCTCTGGCAACAACATCATAAAGGCTATTTCCTTCTCTAGCCCCAGACACTCATACACTGTTAATCCCAAAAATCAGCAATCTTAAATCCAGGTTATCTCCTGTTTATTTTAGTTTTTGTTTACTATCTGTGAACAACAAAGCCTACGTGTACTGCAATTACAAATATCCCTGCTTTCACAGGAGGACATTAAAAAGCAACCAAGGTGCTTAAGTGGGTTATTATTTTATTCTCGAGTAAATGTTTCCTGCAGTTTGGTTGTTAAAGTTGCAAGAAAATAATAATAACTGTTATTTATAAAGCAGAGAACAGAAGTTGTTTTTAAAAAGGAAATTTGACAAACATGTACTTTCACCTGAAGATCCTCACTGCTCATTACAACTCTTTCCTCTCCCTCCATTGTTGCTGCCAACTACCTCCAGGCGGAGTCCATCGTCTTCACCGTTGTCCAGGCTCCTCGCCACGGCACCGTTGAGCGCACGAGCAACGGCCAACACTACCGGCAGACCAGCAGCTTCACCATGGACGACATCTATCAGAACCGCGTCAGCTACAACCACGACGGCTCCAACTCGCTCAAGGACCGCTTCTCCTTCAGCGTGGCAGATGGCACCAACCTGCTCTTCATGGTGGAGGAGGGCGGAAAGGAGGTGGGGGCGTGTGTGTGTGTGTGTCTTTGTGTCTATGTGCGTTTGTACGTTGACATATTTACCACAGCAAGAGCGTTACATTTGCAGATTTGTGCTGGTGTGTGTGTGTGTGTGTGTGTGTGTGTGTGTGTGTGTGTGTGTGTGTGTGTGTGTGTGTGTGTGTGTGTGTGTGTGTGTGTGTGTGTGTGTGTGTGTGTGTGTGTGTGTGTGTGTGTGAGGCAGCATCTTGACATATTCATTTCAGCTAGATGATTGAATGAGTAGAGTTAGCGTGTGTGTGTGTGTGTGTGTGTGTGTGTGTGTGTGTGTGCGCACGCACGCTCTGACCTTTTTATGACGGGAGGGGTGAATCAGCAGTTTGTGTGTGCTCTTATGCTACCATTTGTGTGAGGACTAAGAAAGTGACACGTTTTAAAACACAATTTTTAGCCGTGAGGCCATTTTTGAAAAGTAAGGAAATATTTTGGAAAGTGTAGACACATTTTGAAAGGACAGCATATTATAAAAAGGGCCTTTTGGGGGAAAAAAAGGACATGAGGGGAAATGTGAAGACGTTTGGGAAAATTGACTCTATAGAAACAGAAAAATCTTTAAACAGAATTTTTTCTGCCTAATAATCTTCTCAAATCCCCTTGAATCCATCTTCCCAACCACTTCAATAGCTCATATTGTAAACTATACAATCAGTGGTCTAGAGTGCATTAAATGGGGGGTAAATACAAACATGTGTGTATTGTCAGCTTTATGGTGGTGGTTATAAGCAAGCCTCAGGGTGAACAGACTGCGACACTTGTCAATGAAGTCATCCCTCTACCTACTGTCACTACAAATAGTCTATGTGATTAAACTGAATGACGGCAGGCAGGTATTGATATCCCTGATCACACAGACACACACACACTTCTCTTATGTCATTGTCAGCTCAGAAGACGGTTTGTGGCTTTAATGCTGCCGGTGTTTGAGGGTCAATTTGTTCCCACTGGAGCTGCCTTGTGATTAGATAATGTACACACTCCTGCAATACATTCAAATGGCTTTCTTCAAAGTTGGCCTGAGCAGAATCGGTGTGAAGACTGGCTGATCCTATAGGGGGGTAAATCTATAAAGTATTAAGCTGCAGTGCTCGTGTTTTTGCCATTTGTCAAAGTTGGTTTAACTTAAATACGAAGATGTTATGCTAAACAGGTAATGTTGGGAATAAAAATACTTTTTGTGAGTGTCTGTTGAAAACTTAAAAATGTGGTTTTCACTTCGACTACTTTGGTTTTTCAGATTGTAACAGCTGCTCCACAGAAGTTTAAGATCGATATTCTGCCAGTTGACGATGGCACGCCGCGTATCGTCACGAACCTGGGACTGCAGTGGTTGGAGTACATGGACAACAAGGTACACAACGTCCTCTATGTGAAAGTCTGCTTGCTTATTTTCATTGTGATGTTTAATGGCAGTAGGGGGAGTAATGAACCCTGTGATGGAGATTAGCTTTCTAATTAACCTCTCAAAGTGTTGTTGTTGCTGGTTCCTATTGAAGACTGGTTTCATTGGATTCTTTAGAGATGAAAAAGTGTCAATGAGCAGGAGTATTGCAGTGGTCTGGGTAAGTCAAGAGGAGAACGATTTGACTGTGCAAACACAGATCTGTGTCTTCGTCAACCAATCGTAGTTAGATATGAAAGATGTCATTGTGACTGACAGAAGTGCAAAGAGAAGCTCTATCACTGTGTACTCACTATGTGTAATTTACTTGCTCCCCCTGCTGGTTCAAACACCACAACACAAAGCCACCTCCGGTTTCAATAGCAGCGCTGTCACATTGTTTATTCATCCTCAGGCTGTGCTGTATTTACTATGCAGGTAATTAAGCCTTGGATGTTTTATTATTGACGGATATTAGCATAAAACACTTAACTTTTGCTGGTTACTGGTTTAGATCCCTAATGTGTAGAATTTGTAGGATTCAACATTTGAGGAAAATTTATATTTTAACTTTTGGATAATGATGTGAACATATGACAAAACAATAATTGCGAGAGGGAAATAGAAAGTAAGGAAAAAAACAAGAAAAAGTCAAGGTGAGAGTGATAAATCAAGCTCTCATTTGAATTGGACATTTGTACTCAGTACTTACAAAAGCTAATCCTAAATTCATGAGGCAAATGTCCAAGGCAATTACCAAATGTATTATGCTGACACATAACTGTCATCAACAGAAATACATCTGGGCAAAAAGGCTTTGCAAATAATGTTTTTGTAGTCACAGCTACAGTGAAAATGGTTATGTGGTTGTGAAGCAGGTCAGTCATTTCTGTTTAACGTCCATCAGGCCACCAACCTGATCACTAAGAAGGAGCTGCTGACCATGGATCCGGACACTGATGACGGACAGCTGGTTTATGAAGTCACCACGGAGCCAAAGCACGGCTTCCTGGAGAGCAAGCTGAAACCTGGCACCCCCATCAGCACCTTCACACAAGGTACACACAGGCTTTAACTCTTTTCAAAAAACACTATATGACGTACCTTTGTATTTCATACTGTTTGACCAAAGAAAAAAACATATTTATACATTTCTGTCATTTATTTCATTATTTGTTTGTGAAAATACAATTTCTAATGTTTGGCTTTGAAAAAGCTAGCAAGGCTTCTGATTTTATCCTGGGTGCTCCCTTTCCTATTTACTTTTTGAGTTTTGGTGTGTGAAATTCAACTCAATTTCAGGTTTTATATTTGTATTTTGTGCCTCTACTTTAATGTTCAAAAAGCTCTTTATTTTTCTCATACTGCCTGTACTGCAGCACCTCTTTTCACCCTCTGTCTGAAACCAGAGCCCAGTCTGCTCTGATTGGTTAGCTGGTCGGCTCTGTTATGGTTGGTCCCTCCCCTTAGCCTATCTAATACAATGTGTTGGAGCCCTAGCCAATGGCAAAGGAGTGTTACAAAATGATGTAACTACTGTATGTTACAGAAGTAAACAAAGGAGTCCAATGGAGGCGTTTCAGGAAGGGGGGGGGGGGTTGTGTGTGGGAGAGAAACTCCCTCTTGAGGGAAATTTGGGATTTTAGCTTTTGCAGATCTTTTACATGCACAAAAACACATTACACATTACAGGAAAGGGAAAACCAAAAGCATAATAGGGCCTCTTTAAAATGAGGCAATATGCGCTTGTGACCCCAAATCCCAAATTATGAATAAGTATATAAGTATTATATGCATCGGTAAAAACTTGAGACCTATGCTCTCCGCGTTTTCCTCACTGGAAGTTTTGTTTAAAAGCACCTCAGCATCCAGCATCCAGTTTCACCTTGACCACATTTTCATTGACAATGTACAGTTCTATTCAGCTGTGTTCCCATCATGAGCCTGCTTATCCTCACCTCCAGGCTGCAACCGGGGATCACTGCGTTTTTTTGTGAAGTGTTGATCCCCCCGGGCTGGAGTGCGGCTTGCAAACAGTCACGTTGATGGGTGGTATTCTTTATTCTGAGCTTGTAAACATCATTTCCTTAATGATTACAAATGTAAGGCAGCTATAATAAACCCCTTCCCTGAGAATGTGAATATAAACGGCGGGATTTATCAACATTTACTCTCCTTAGTCTGAGAATGTTTTAAGATTCAAAACACACAGTTTTGAGCCTGTGCAGCCCCATTAAGTCTAATATCGATTCATCACTGCAAGTGTTTATACTAAACTTCTTAAAGGTCATCTGCTCATCTTTCACAGGGACTCATCCTTTCTTCTGGCTTTCAGCTCTCAATTACAAAGTAATACTTTTTCTCCAACCTCCTCTGGAATGTTTGAATGGGCAGGAATTGTGATCCAATGATGATTTTCATCTTCATTTTCAAATTTGAACTCGAGTAATGGAAAGAGGCCAGAGGGTGCAAATTATATAGGATCATTATTTCACAGGAAATACATTCTTTGCAAAGATTTTGACTATTAAGATTCAATCCGTGTAGAGACAGTCTGTGACGTGTTGCCCCCTGCAGACAGCCAGGTCAGAGTGGCATGCTGGGTAAAGATCACTGCTTCAGTCTCATAGATACAGCTATAATTCTGGTTTTCACTGTTAAGTACCTGCTGTAGTGTTTCAAACGTTATTTTCAAAAGTATATCTCTCGCATTCTGCATTCAGCTCTTTCCCAATAACAGTGTCTCCATCCCAATTGATCCTGAAAATATTGGAAAAGAGGAGAAGAACATTTTTTAATAATTCAATGTTTTTTTGATTCGTTTTTAATTTATAAACTTGTATCTTTACAGGGCATTCACAAGAATAATGAGACACAATCTTAACAAAAATATAGGGGATAAAGTACAATATTAACAATTAATTATAATATATAGTTAACACAAATATAACGGACAGATCATTAATCCTCATAGGTACATGGCAATCTTAACAATTAGCTGGAGTTGTAATGTTGGCGTTGTATACTAATTTTCCATCTTTCTTAAGAAATGAAATGTATTTTAAATTGTCATGGTTTTTGTTTTCTATTTGATTATTCTATTAGCTATTAATGAATTATGGATACTCTGGTTTCTAGGAAGAAGTAAACATGTTTATTCTTGATCTGTTCTGCTGTTTTTCAAGTAGTAAGATATCTCAGAGTAATACAAAAAGTAGTGGACAGTTCTCTAATAGATTTTCCCTGAAGCCACTTTCACAAAGGAATTCTATGCTTGATCATTAATAAGCTGACTTTGATCGCCTGTAGCTGATATCAACCTGGGTCTGATCCGCTACGTGCTGCATCAGGAGAACGTCCAGGAAACCATGGATACCTTCAAGTTCACAGTCAAAGACAGCAAACCAAATGTGGTCAGCGACAATGTCTTCCACATCCAGTGGTCCCTCATCAGCTTCAAGCACAAAAGGTCCGTATTTTCCAGCATGCGAGATGTACCTCAACTGTTTCCGAAATAACTTGGCTCAGGAACTCTTCTGATAGTTTTCTAAAAGTCATACCAGTCAGCTCCTGCCCAGCTTCCGTCAGTAAAATAACTTCCTGTGATGGTTCCACAGCTACAATGTCAGCGAAAAGGCCGGGACTGTAGCGGTAATGGTCAAGCGAACAGGAAACCTCAACCCGTACGCCATCGTGCTCTGCCGCACCGAACAGGCCAGCGCCACCTCAACCAGCAGCGTGGGGTCCCGTCCAGGCCAGCAGGACTACGTGGAGTATGCTGGACAGGTAACCAGGCAACACTAATGTCAACATTTTTTTGATTTATTTACATTGTTAATATTGTTTCCATCTTAGAAAAAAAAAAGAGTCATAGCTTCAACCTTCCTTTGATTCTGGCTTCGACCTGATCTTTTGTGTATAGTTATTACAAGTTCAAATTAAATAAAAGTATCAATGATTTGGCAAATTCTTCCAAAGATGATTTTTTGGAATTCGTGTCCAATCATTTGTCTCAAAAACTAACTATCCAAGAGCATTGGACCACTTTTTAGATTGTATCTTATTGCTGTCAGACCCACTTTAAACCCCAACCAGGAATATGTTGTAATTAAGGGTCATACCAATTTTCACTTTCCCAAAATATATTTTTTTCCATCTAGCAAATACATTGAACCTGATATTTCTCTCCACTTTACCAAATATATTTGTTTCTAAAGCCTGACTGAAACAGAGTTTTTTACACTCACAGTCCACATGCTAGCACTAAAAGAGAGTAAACAGAACAGCTGCTGATCATTGGCCAAAATAAAGAATATATAAAACTCAGGTTTTCCCATGCCTCATGGTCATTTTTATCAAACTAATTTTTTCAGTTCATCAAGTTTTACACACGTCTTGATATCAAAAATAAAAAGCAAACTATTCAGATGCAAAAAAAAGATAAAAATCCACAAATAATGACTTTATCAACAGCAGTGAAATAGGCTCCTTGTTTTGTTTGGTCTTTGTAACAAATCTTTTTACCTTTGGATTATACTGTATATTATTTTTGCCACCTTGTTATGACATGCACGTATCATGTGAAGAACACAAGGGCTTTATATTTACTGTCCTATGTTTTTGGATTTATACTCATTTGATATTACTCCATGTCCAATCATAAGCATAAACCCTTACCGCCCTCCTGTTCCTTCACAGGTACAGTTTGATGAGCGTGAGGACACCAAGGTGTGCACCATAGTGATAAATGACGACAAGGTGTTCGAGGGAACTGAGAGCTTCCACGTGGAGCTGAGCATGCCCGTGTACGCGCTGCTGGGCGGAAACACGCGCGCCATCGTCAACATCAACGACACCGAGGACGAGCCCACCCTGCAGTTTGATAAGAAGACGTACCACATCAATGAGAGCACCGGATTCATCCACGCGCCCATCGAGAGAAAAGGTAAAGAGCACTGCGCCACATCCCTGGTATGCTCTTTTTCTTGTAACCACTTAATTAAGAAGGACTGCTCCCCCGGTATCTTGTCACACATTTGACATGTTTAGAAATATTTTCTGTATCTGCTTGTTGCAACCCTTCTTTGAGGGACCGTCGCCAAAAGTTGAAAAAGTTCAACTGCAGCTGCTCGCACCGCTTGTCATGTGAAGAGGAGAAAACAATCATATTCGTCAGAGCTATCTTAAAATATTAGTGTACGGCAAATATAGAAGATAATTTCATGTTAGGTCATTTGTAGTGCAGGTTTCTTGAGTTCCTGACTTTAAGATCCAACCTGTGTGATACATATAATCATTTTATGAGCTGTGCTGCTTAAATGTCACACAAGTATTAATATTCTCTCCTATCGTGTCTCAAGTGCCAGTGTCAGACACACACACACACACAAACTCTACAAAGCAGAGTGGAGAATAGCAGAGACAGGAACACCATTTTCTAGGGAATACACTGAAGCAGTTCAGATGGTCAATTCACAACGTAAGGTGAGACCTGCTTCAGCTCCCCTGAAAAGTCGGCACAAGAGTGGACATCCAGAGCCCAGCCGATGTGATGGCGTCTTTTCTTAATGTTGTATTTACATAAGTATTCCTGATTAGACGGATTTGAAGATAAACACACATTTTCTGCACAGATCTTATTTTACACATGTACCTTTATTTCAACTTGGCTAAATATTATCAATGTGTAAATAAATATCTCCTTATTTATAAGGTCAAAGTAAAAAAGAAAAAAAGAAAAAGTGTTACAGAAACATATTGAATGTACAGCCAGTGTGTGAAGCAGG
The DNA here is from genome assembly GCF_036324505.1 of Eleginops maclovinus. Lineage (NCBI taxonomy): Eukaryota > Metazoa > Chordata > Actinopteri > Perciformes > Eleginopidae > Eleginops > Eleginops maclovinus. Next base: position 7,072,774 of record NC_086360.1, on the reverse strand, counting down.
TCTAAATTCTTTACAGATCCCAGTTATCAAACAATTCGTCGGTTTACAGAAAGAAAATCACCAAGATGTCTTTTTATTTCATAGATCACACATAAAGCAGAAACACTGAATGTTGTCGGTCATAGTTTTTGACACATGGCGCATATGTACATGATATATGAGATATATATTTCAAGGAATACAAGGTGGCATTATAGGCATCATTAACATTTCTTATTAATAATATCAAAAAATTCTCAACAGATAACCCACACACTTCTGAGTAAAAAAAACATTTTAATAGTAAAATATTTTTAATAGCAATAGACCAAATCTCTCAATACAATAAGTTATTAAAAACTATAGAATTAATAAATAAAACATTATAAAAAATAAGATTGAAAGACCAATTCAAGGAGGGATGTAAAAGCTTATCTAAAAAAATGTCTTTTCTGCTGTTGTTTAAAAATGTCGACTGAGTTTTCCTGTATAATATTTTGTGTTAGGCTGTTCTCAATTTGGGAGCTAGTGGACAAAATTGCTTTTAGGGTGAGTTAAGTAATAATTAAAAGGCCTGCTGGTGAGGCCCTTAGTATCAGTAAGAACTGAGTGTGCCAGACCATTAAGAGCTCGACAAACCAGAAAAAGGATTTCAAAATCAATTCTATAAGACTTTTGGAACCAATGCAGTGTAGTTTAAACAGGAGGTATTCGCTCTCTCTTTTTCTGGATTTTGATAAACACCTGGCAGCGGAGTTCTGAATTAATTGTAGTTTTTCTCGTTAAAAATGCACTTGTGCAGTTGTTACCCTCTCCTGCCTCATTTTCCCTTCAGGTGACACCTCCAGCACGGTGTCGGCCCTCTGCTACACCGTGGCAAAGTCGGCGCAGGGAAGCAGCCTCCACGCTCTGGAGTCTGGCTCCGATTACAAGAGCCGCGGCATGACCAACGACAACCGGGTCATCTTCGGCCCTGGCGTCAGCATGTCCACCTGCGACGTCAAGCTCATCGACGACAGCGAGTACGAGCTGTCGGAGGAGTTCGAGCTGGTGCTGTCGGACGCCTCCGATAACGCCCGTGTGGGGGAGGTGATGAAGGCCAAGGTTGTCATCGACGGACCCAACGATGCGTCAACTGTTTCTCTCGGGAACGCCACCTTTACTTTCACCGAAGATGCTGGTATAAGCAATTACATTTTCGTGGTCTATGGGTTTCTTTCTTTTCTCTAACCCCAACAAAATTCTTTGAAGTTACACATCTTTTCGTTCGTCATTACAAAGCTTTATTAATTAGGATAAATGTGAAAAACTCACCATGGGGAAATTAGGAAAGTGCGAAAAGAGTTACAAATTGGCTGTGGATAGGGTGGTTTAATAATTGCTACATCCAAGATCCAAAGGTGATGTATTTGATTTTAATGTCACTACACATGAAACAGAATAAGCTGCTCCCTAAACATTACGAAGCGCATTTGTAGGAACGAGACACGGCCCGATTTCCTTTTAAATTGGTCTGTACATTGCAGTCTGTCCCAATTATATCTTTCATTTATTTTTGAGCAGGCTTTGAAGTGGGTAACACACATTTCATGGCCTTTGACAAGCTACAGCTCTTCATTGTGTTGACATTAACATTGTGCGATATTGTCTTTAAAAATGTTGGGGAATCTCTTAAGGCAGCATTATTACTTAAAAGCTAAACTCATTTGTTACTCAGTATTAACATTATGAATTTCTAAACCTTCGTTTCATTCTTATCTCCTACAGGCACAATTGAAATACCAGTGCTGCGCCTTGGCAGTGACCTCTCCTCCTTGACCTCTGTGTGGTGTGCCACCCGACCTTCAGACCCCCCCTCAGCGAGCCCTGGAGTCGACTACATCCCCAGCTCCAAGAAGGTGGAGTTCAAACCTGGGAGTACCGAAGAGGTGAAGACTGAGACTTCTGACCTACAGTCCAGATATGTAGAAGTGCTGAATCAAAGCCAGATGGATTCAAATGGGATTAAAGAAATATCCTGTTAAAACGATGAAATATGAATATCTTTGCATGGATAAATGTCAAAGAACGTCTGAAACAACACGAAGAAGCATTTCGACAGTTTTAATCATTCCTATCCGTTGCATTTTAGAAATTCTCCGTGAATTTGAGGGGAAAAATATTGAGAGTTTTGAAAATGGACATACTGTAGGTACACTTTGTTCATACTTAACAAGGAAATACACTGACCGGCCAAAAAAAAGGTCACAAGCCTGTGGGGGCAGTGCTATGATCTGGGGTTGCTGCAGTTGGTCTGGTCTAGGTTCAGCAACGTTATGTGCCCAAAGAATGAGGTCAGCTGACTACCTGAATATACTGAATGACCAGGTTATTCCATCAATGGATTTTTTCTTCCTTGATGGCACGGGCATGTTCCAAGATGACAATGCCAGGATCCATCGGGCTCAAATTGTGAAAGAGTGGTTCAGGGAGCATGAGACATCATTTTCACACATGGATTGGCCACCACAGAGTCCAGACCTGAACCCGATTGAGAATCTTTGGGATGTGCTCCCGTCATCAATACAAGATTAAAAAAAATTAATGCAAGACAGAAATAAATGTTGTGACATTGCAGAAGCTTGTGGAAACGATGCCACAGAGAATGCGTGCCGTAATCAAAGCTAAAGGCGGTCCAACGAATATTAGAGTGTGTGACCTTTTTTTTGGCCGGGCAGTGTATTATTCCAGGTTCATATCTGTATTTTGTGCCTCTGCTCTGACGTGTTTACATGCTTTTTGGTTAAAAAAGGCTCTTTATTTTTACTCCTTTCACCTTCTGTCTGAAACCAGAGCCCAGTCTGCTCTGATTGGTTAGATATGTCCCGCCCCTTGGCATGTTATGTACAATGTGTTGAAGCACTAGCCAATAGCAGCGCAAATGATACATAGTGATATCACTGTGTTATGGAAGTAAAAAAAGGAATCCGATGAAGGCTTTTCATGCAGGGGTTGGGCGAGTGTGGGGGAGAGATACTCCCTCTGGAGGGATCACAGGGATTTTTGCCTTTGCAGACCATTTAATGCAGAAAAACCTATATCACACACTACAGGAAAGGGAGAACCCCAAAAGAATAATAGGGCCACTTTAAATGTATGTATTGCACAAGAATAGAAATTGAAGTCTTGTGGATTTTTTTTTTTCAGCTCCGCAGCTACATAATTGTTTCAAACGCGATCTTCCATTATAAAGTGTGAATACATTTAAATTTACAGTCAGCTGGTCTCAAACTGCACTCGTATGGGCTTTAAATTTAAGGGAATTGGGACTGATAATTTCCTTGAAAAAGTCTTGAACATAATGCCTGAGAATGTATGGGTATCCTGTAAACTAAAAACAAGCTGTTCTTCCTGCAAACCTGTTGAAACACAAACTTGGCACACAGTAGTATCTTTAGAAACCTGACTGACACTGTTTTTTCTACAGACATGCAGTTTGACCATTATGGACGACATCCAGAACCCGTCCATCGAAGGATCCGAGTCGTTTGTGGTGTTCCTCAGTTCTCCTCAGGGTGCTGTCCTCCAAGAGCCCTATGAAGCCAACGTCGTCATCATCGACACCTTCCAAGACAGTAAGTACACACAAGAGCATTCCTTTAAAATCAAATATGCAGAACTCTTACATCTCGCGTACAAACTCAGCCTTCTCACAGCCATCGTCCCCTCTCACAGTTCCCAGCATGCAGTTCCAGAAGAGCGCTTATACTGTCAAGGAGAAAGACAACGTCCTGCACATCCCCATCATCCGCACCGGTGACCTGTCCTTCAAGTCATCTGTGCGCTGCTTCACCCGGACCATGTCAGCCATGGTGATGGACGACTTCGAGGAGAGGAGGAACGTTGACGAATCACGCATCACTTTCCTCAAAGGAGAGAAGGTATATTGAATCCTAAAAGTTTATACAAAGTAGATTAAGTCTGTTTGTGTCAGTCCCTTTAAAATATTTTACTTGATTGTTTGTTTTCCAGGTAAAGAACTGCACCGTGCACATCAACGACGACTCTGTTTTTGAGCCTGAAGAGGAGTTCCAGGTGCATCTTGGGACACCACTTGGAGACCACTGGAGTGGTGCCATGGTGGGCGCTAGCGACATCGTCACCATCACCATCACCAATGATGAAGATGGTAAGATCATAGGATATACAACAGTAAGCTTACTGGTGAATAGATGAATTCTGACACTTACTACACCTATATTTTTGTTTGCCTTTTTCATGATAGCCATGCTTTTTCGTCTCATTGTATTTTATTAAGAAATTAGAATATTGTTTGTATGTTCTTTGAGTAAAATCTCCCTTAAGAAAACGTTTTGTATTCACATATTGTATCTGTTCTGATGAATACATCTTTTTGCAATGTATCCGATAATGTTATTTTCTAAGTGTTGGATATCATGTTGTCAACTATAGGTGGAGATGCAGTCCCTTTCCCCACCACATTTATTTAAAAACTCTATAAAGTCAGCTTTGGCATTTAGTTTGACGTGTTTTTTTGTATATATATTTTTTTTGTAGAATATATATTTTTTTAATCATAACGTGGTCAACAATATATCTCTTTACATGGACACAAATATTCATATTTTTTCTTGTTAGGTAGCAGCAGACTTTTTGTTCTTTTGCTTTTTAAGAAATTATTTAAATACAAGGTATACATAACACTAACATAAACATCTACAAATCAGAAAAAGAGAAAAAGAAAAACTGAAACAAGGGGAAAAAAGCGGACTGACCATAACTTACAATATATAGCTAACTCATATTGGATTCAACAATACTACTAATACATACATTAATTGTCACATCTTACAACCTGGTCATTATTAATGTTTTGTGTTCTATAACTAACCAATTTTTCCCAGACTTCAGCAGACTTATCCCTTGAAAACTAATTTGGTCTCTTCCAATAGCCTGCCTCCCCTACTAAATTAAATTGAGAGAATAAATATTCAAAACAGCTCTTAGTGTTACATAAATCAGCTCACAATACTACCGAGAAAGTGAGTATCAACAAACCGTATCAACAAAGACAGAACATTAACCTTCATGAAGGGAGGATTTAGCGCAGGGCGGTTTTATTAAACTACATTTATTTTATCTTATAAATTGGAAACTGAATATTCATTATTATATGCCGTTCAATGCATCCTGTTCCTCCAGCTCCTACCATTGAGTTTGAGCAGGCGGCCTATCAGGTCAGAGAGCCTCCTGGTCCCGATGGCATCGAAGTTCTCAACATTAAGGTGGTCCGTGGGGGGGATCTGGACCGGACCTCCAAGATCCGCTGCAGCACCCGGGATGGGTCGGCCCAGTCTGGAGTTGACTACAATCCTAAGAGCAGAGTGCTTAAATTCACCCCTGGTTAGTGCTGAAAATTCATACATAAGTTTCTTATAAGATAAGATTATTGTGTAAATGTCAGGTTCAAATGCCTCTCTTTGTTTCCCTCTGTAGGTATGGACCACATCCTGTTTAAAGTCGAGATTCTGTCCAATGAGGATAGGGAGTGGCACGAGTCTTTCTCATTAGTGCTCGGCCCTGACGACCCTGTCGAGGCGGTGCTTGGGGAGATAACTATGGCAACTGTTACCATTTTGGATCAGGAGTCTTCAGGCAGCCTTATCCTACCTGCTACGCCTATTGTAAGATTTTGCAGTAGTTTTAAATTAAATAATGACATCATTTATTCCTTAATTCCGCATTTGAAAGCACACTGCTGTAGCATTGTGCTCTAGTTTGAAAACAGGTCTGAGGTTTTGTTCTACCACATCAAATACATCAATAAATACCCCACTCAAGAATGTATGCATTAGCAGCATAAAGCAAATGCTATATGAGGCTGCTAACCGTCATCACACCGGACATTAGCTTCTTTTAGCTTAGCGGTGTTGACGTGATGTTAGCTATTTACTTCTGGTGATTGATTTACACTATCAAGAGTGGTGTTAATATGAGGAGATTATCAAACAAAAGGTTTAAGTATCTTAAATGTCAGTTTGCCACACAATTACAAAAGCCAATGGGATATTCCCATTGGCTTTTGTCAAGGGAGCACTTGCGATGCTAACCTCAGTTAGTCACCACTACACCACTCTATATTGCTGACAAACAGACAACTACAGGTTGTGTTTTAGCAGCTTTTTTAAGGACTTAATTTCTCAGAGCTTAACATGTTTTTGATACTTGCAAATAAAAAACGAACATTATCCAGCAAAACTGGCACCACTGAAAGGCTTTTACTTTTCTCATGCTTTACCAGAACCACTTGCTATATGTGAAGCTATGTTCCTTAAGCCTTTAATTATGCGTCGGGGAAATGTACCCCAAATTCCTAAGGGAACCATTTTTCATACAGAGTGTATGATATACCTGTGACATTTGTTGTAAAAAAAAAAATGTTAAAAAAAGGAAATTAAGAGAAGAACTTCATCAGTACCCATCCTCCCTCTTCCTCAGGTTGTTTCCCTCGCTGACTATGATCACGTCCAGGAGGTGACAAAAGAAGGCAGCAAGAAGACGCCCTCTCCAGGTTACCCTTTGGTGTGTGTCACCCCCTGTGACCCTCACTACCCCAAGTACTCGGTGATGAAGGAGCGCTGCGAGGAGGCTGGTATCAACCAGACCCAGGTTCACTTCTCCTGGGAGGTGGCAGCGCCCACCGACACCAACGGGGCCCGCTCCCCCTTCGAGACAGTCACGGACACCACCCCGTATACCAGCGTCAACCATATGGTGAGTGGGGATTTCTTTAAAGGAAGAATTGTATCTGGTAACGAGGTCCCGCCCTCACAATCAATCAAGGAGCCAGATACGGTCATAGCCTGTTAGCGTGAGTCGAGTTGCTGCTAAATTAGCACCATTTTAGCTGTTTGGCCAGAAAGTCACAAAAACTACCCATAATATCTCTCTATATCTGTAATATACTGTATCTCCAAGAAATGTAATCTGTCAGATGCTTAAAAACATCAACTTTTGACAGCTTTTGAAAGGTACATCTCTTCCCTTTTGCAATTCTATAGCATCCGGGATAATGTTCACTGAGTGCAACTGATAATCATGAAATCCCTCCCCTTTTTCATACCATTAAATATCTACTTTTAACCAAATTGAATTAATTTATACATCAGCGTGATAACAGTTTCCCAAAATAGAGCTACCATCTGAATAGTTTGAAATTATTTAGTTCGGGAGTCTGGTCAGGAGGGTTCGAGCTGCGGAAACAAGTTCCCGCCCTCACAACCACCTGAGTCAATCAAGAGCCAAATAGCTGCTACGTTAGCTGTTTGGCTAAAAAGACACATCAACTACCCATAGTATTTATGTATAGAAATGTGGCAGCTGTCACTTAAGCTGTCACTTAGCAACAAATAACTACTTTAAACCAAATATATCCAATAAATGAACACTTGAATATACATCAGCGTGAAAACTATTACCTGAAATGACTGAAACCAACATCGGGAAATTGTAATGGTGCAGATTTTTTTATTTGTCCTCTGACCCATCCATTAAAATGTAAGGGACATGATTCATGATCTGCTGTTTACTCCAGCCACCTGTGTTGCACTGTCATTTGTATTTATATAGTCAATGATTGTAATTATATGATGCAGCAGCTATTAAGCTAAGATGGTGTAATATTATAATGATTTGTGTCCACATTGACATCTTTTCCCTTTTGCCGTCTCTTATGTCTCACCTACTCTGCCCTCTCTCAGGTCCTGGACAGTATTTATTTCAGCCGTCGCTTCCACGTCCGCTGCGTTGCTCAGGCCAGGGATAAGTCAGGTCACCTTGGAACACCGCTGAGGAGCAACATCGCCACAATCGGCACCGACGGCTCCATCTGCCACACACCGGTAACCACGGGAACCGCAAGAGGCTTCCAGGCTCAGTCCTTCATCGCTACGCTCAAATACCTCGACGTCAAGCACAAGGAGCATCCCAACCGGTGAGGCGCAACGAGCAGATGGTGGCTTTTTAAACTGGAGAAACTTCTTGTTATGTGTTGTTTGTTAATTTCTCTGTCTTTCTTTGTTCAGTATCCACATCTCAGTGCAGATCCCCCATCAGGACGGCATGCTCCCCCTGGTGTCCACCATGCCGCTGCACAACCTGCACTTCCTGCTGTCAGAGTCCATCTACAGGCAGCAGCACGTCTGCTCCAACCTCGTGACCCTCAAAGAGCTGCAGGGTGTCTCGGGTCAGTCACACAACCACACAATCACATAAACACACACACACACAAACACACACTCCTGTGATGCCAGAAAACATAAACTTTTTGTTTATGTTTATTGGCATCACAGGAATGACAAAACAGTGATTATCTACTTGGAAATCGGCCATCCCAGAACCATGGCAGACATCGATTGGCTCTGGCATGTCATATTAGGCGTCAAAACTCCAGATACAGTTCTTCGTAAACTTTTTCATATTTTTTTATCACAATATTACTATCTGGTAATTTGCATTTCTTTATTTAGTTACTTGCAATGTTATATACTTTACCTTTTGCAATGGATTAGAATTCTGCGTAAACCAGATATTTTTATAAAGATTAAGTTGGTTAAAAGAGTCTTGCCATATTCAAACGAACTGTCTATATCCTGACAGTAGCCTATGGGAAAGATAATCTTAAGACAATCCCCCCAGTGCTTGGTAGTAAATCAACCAATCCGAGCCAAGTCATTTCTGAAGTGTAGGCAGCCCTGATCAAATATCAATTATGATTCTGTGCCTTGTCGCTTCAAATGTTTTCAGAAAAGGGTTTTAGTGTACTGCTAAGATGTAAAATTAGAGAATTTGCTCGGTGGTCGATGCGGTTTTGGATTGACTGTCTTTAACATAGTACCCAGCTAACAATGGTCAAATAAGTTAAATAGGTAACAACTGTACCTCTAAATTAGAAATTGTACTTTTCTGAGTTTCTTTTGGATTTATTGTAGCTAATTCAAACTTTGCCGATATTCTTCCACAGAGGCTGGTTTCCTGGACGACGTATCCTTTGACAGCATCTCTCTGGGTCCGGGTTATGACCGCCCCTACCAGTTCAACCCCAACGTCCGGGAGGCCAAGAGCATCCAGCTCTACAAGCACCTCAACCTCAAGAACTGCATCTGGACCTTTGACGCCTACTACGACATGACGGAGCTCATCGATGTCTGCAGTGGCTCTGTGACTGCTGATTTCCAGGTACATAAGAACTGTTTTGTCTCAATGCAGGTTTAAATTGACCAAATGTTCCAATGAGAGACACTTAACTATGTAGCAGACCCCTCAACAGAGCAGATTTCCCGCCTCAGCTTCTACCTGATGATGCTTAGCGCTTATATTTCAGGCTACAATAAAAATCTGAATCTGGATTGATAAAACTCCATTAACTTGTTCTGGGTCTTCTGACCATGTACCACAGTCTGCATCATCGGTTTTTGCTCAGTTGTCATTAAACTGACATTATTCATAGAACTGTTGGGCTTTCTTTGGGTCCATTTTTTCTCAAAAGTAGAGATGACAGTCAATTCTTGACTTTTAAACAAACAGTAGCATCAAAATCTGCAAAACGGGCTGTTTCCAAGGTCAAGAATAAACTGTTAAATACCTATCAATCAAGAAGACTCAAAAACAACTCATTCACAGTACCTCGAATCCTCATGAGACTCTTTGAGGGGTTTCGGCCTGCAGGTGGAGACTGTTAAAGCATGCTGTCGTTCTTCCAGGTTCGGGACTCGGCTCAGTCCTTCCTGACGGTGCAGGTTCCTCTCTACGTGTCCTACATCTACGTGACAGCACCGAGAGGCTGGGCTTCCCTGGAGCATCACACCGAGATGGAGTTCTCCTTTTTCTACGACACAGTGCTCTGGAGGACAGGTCAGGCCTAAACACAGCAGAGACAAAATGGACTGAGTGAATCTCGATGAGAAAATGATAACAAATGGTTTTGTTGTACCTTGTGCATTCATATTCTGTTCTCTATTCTATTCAATAATGTAACATTGTCAGTCTTCTGTTATGTTGCTTTATTTTTCTCATCAGATTTTGCTTTGCTGCTGTCATATTGATCTCACCTCTGACTTCCTCCTCTATTTTTTTTCTGAGTGCAGGTATCCAGACGGACAGCGTCCTCTCAGCCAGGCTTCAGATCATCAGGATCTACATCAGAGAAGACGGACGACTGGTGATTGAATTCAAAACCCATGCCAAATTCAGAGGTCAGTTCAGACAGTCCACTGGAGATGTTTAGGTCAAAGAAAAGTCCAGAGCTTGTTGATTTTTCGTTAGAAAGTTTTGAGTGCTTTGGTGTGAACTAAAGGACGTTGAGGTATATCTTGTAGCGATGTTTGTGAAGATGATGAAGAAGTCTCCGGAGACACCAGCTTGTATATAATACAGTTTATTACTACAGCATAGTATCATACACCAACACGGGCAATACGAGGTTCCCAGAGCCAATTGAGTCCCCCGAACTGTCTTTGTGCATACACTTTATAGAAGAAAATGTGTGTGCGTGTCCAAAGTGTGTGTGCTCACAGGAGGTAATCAATGACAATGTATGCCTCATTAAGTGACATGTATCCGTTCATAGGGGCCCCCTAACGTAGTTCAGAGGTTGTTATACAACATCCGATTGCCCACCATATGGCCCCTGAACGACACCTTCTCTGCACTCTCTATGACCTCAGAGAGTAACTAACTGAACAGATTTAATACACCACAACGTCTAAGCTAGTCTACTGACAAGACCGAGCCTACAGCTTAAAGTCTTCTTCTCTTTTGTCACCCCTCCAGGTCAGTTTGTCCCCGAGCACCACACTCTGCCGGGCCACAAGTCCCACCTGATGGCTCCCGACCACCTCGGAGGCATTGAGTTCGACATTCAGCTTCTGTGGAGCGCTCAGACGTTTGACTCACCGTACCAGCTGTGGAGGGCTACCAGCTCCTATAGCAGGTCAGACACTGACACGGCCATAATCAATCAACGTAGATATTTTATGGTTCAGGAAGGGAATATTAATACTGGAAGTTCTAATACTAAGATGCAGGTCCACTTAAAGAGAGAGCATTACATTGGATATATTTTTGAATCTAATCAAGTTCTTTTTTAAATGTATTCAGTTTTAACAGCAGCAAGACACATTTTTATTCTGCGTTGATTTTGGCACCCACTGTAATAAAAAGGATAGTGTTTCCATGAGCTGCTCACTGGGTTTTAAAAAGCTTGATCTTACTAACCTTTAAATCAGTTTCCAAAGCGGAGAAAGTATGCTATTTGTTTTGAATATTTTTTTTCTTCCGTATTAGATTTATTTGTGGCAGAATATTAACTGCCGTAATTTCCGGACTATAAGCCGCTACTTTTTGCACAAGCTTTGAACCCTTATAGTCCGGTGCGGCTTTTCTATGGATTTTTCATGATTTTTGTGATATCGTAAGAGGTTTTGTTTTGGTTTGTTCCGCTGTTGTACGGCACTTCATTGTCTGGCGGAAGGGCATGTGATCAGACACACAGTCACGGGGGAAAAGAGTGGTATGTTGGTCACATTTCCGTCCGCCAGGCAAAGTAGTGCCGTACGAATTAGCGCAAAAAAGAGACTAGATTAGCAAGAGCAAGACGAGTATTACAGGAGCAAAGGAAGCTTTCATCCACAAACCCTCATTATGGCAAACAAAAGAAATGCATATGATGCAGCTTTTAAATTAAAGGCAGTTGATTTGGCTCTCAACGAGGGAAATAGAGCTGCTGCACTTACCCTTGGTATAAACGAATCAATGGTGAGACGTTGGAGACGCCAGCGTGAAGAACTGGCTCAGTCCAAAAAGACGAAAAAAGCTTTCAGAGGTAATAAAAGCAGATGGCCCAAACTTGAAGACTTGATTGAAGACTGGGTGAACACACAGAGAGTAAACGGGCGAGGTGTTTCAACTGTGCAGATCCGACTGAAAGCCAAAACAGTCGCCACCGAAATGAAGATAGAACATTTCAGAGGTGGACCATCCTGGTGTCACAGATTTAGGAAACGAAAAGGACTGTCCATCAGGGCGCGGACGACTGTGTGTCAGCAACTCCCTCCCGACTACGCGGAAAAAATAACAAACTTCCGCAAATTCACACTAAGAAAGATATATGCATATTCTCTTACATATGGTAATTAAACATTAAAACACCTGCGGCTTTTAGTCCGGTGCGGCTAATGTATGAACGAAACAGGATTTTCCCCTAATTTTAGTTTGTGCGGCTAATATTCAGGTGCGCCTTGTAGTCCGGAAAATATGGTGTACAATGAAACTTTGTACGAGCCACCAACATTTAATTATGTAAAAATTAGCCGATGATCTTGTTTGCTTATGTAGGTTATATAGAGGATTCAATATTAAATTGAGACTGTTTCATAAGCATAAAAAAAAGTTATTCGAAACTAAATAAGTAAACGGTTTATGGAAGTTGATGTCTTGTTTGCTGCAGGGAGTCTCAGAACAATCCTTGAGGAACAACCAAAACTGTTGTGTGAAAACCATCGTGTTTGAAAATGATTTTATCTTGGTTATAATCCTCCCTGGGAATATTTCAACAGGAAGGACTATTCTGGAGAGTACACCGTCTTCTTGGTCCCCTGCACCGTCCAGCCAACCCAGCCCTGGATCGACCCCGGGGACAAACCTCTGTCCTGCACAGCTCACGCTCCAGAGAAGTACGTCCCTGGTTTTGTCCAAACTGTTTGATAATGACATATTGTTTTTTTAAAGGAGACATATTTTACTAATTTCCAGGGTTGAATCTGTATTTTCTGTTCCTACTAGAACATGTTTACCTACTTTTATATTTTATTGTCCTCATACTGTCTGCCTGAATATCCATGTATTAACCCTTTGTGTGAAACACTCCGTCTTGTGTTTGTCTGACAGGTTCCTGGTGCCGATCGCCTTCCAGCAGACCAACCGGCCCGTTCCTGTGGTTTACTCCCTCAACACGGAGTTCCAGCTGTGTAACAACGAGAAGTTGTTCATGATGGACCCGGCCACCGCTGATGTCTCAATGGCTGAGATGGATTACAAGGGAGCGTTCTCCATGGGTATGTTTAGAGGAACAAAACTCTGCTTGAAAATGAAATGCTTATAATGTAGGTTAAAATGAAGTTTAGGAGACTGGTGGTTGAAGGAATGCTTAGCTACCAGTTGTGCTGTGCATCAGAACAGATTACAACTGGACAAGAACACTTATAAGACAGACAGATGGAGAATATTTTGTTTTAGTAAGGTTCCCAGCTGAACTTTATACGAGCAATTGTCGTAAAAAGATAAACGTCTTTGTTTTTGTTTTTGACACTCCAAACTCTTCCTGAATTGCAGGTGGTGATTTATTTGACAAAAGATCGATCAACTGAATAAGTGATAACATGCAGCGAGGTCATTCATTGAAAAAAAGGACACTTCTGGTTATCAGGATCTTTACTATTCTGGGGATAGTTAAGCCATCATAAATCCAAAGTGTTGTGCTCTCCAACAATACAAAATTAATATTCAAAAAGTATTCCATGTTTTTTACTGATGGAGAAAACTATTTTTTGGTGTCCACAGCTGACGTTAAATTAACTGATCCTCTTTCTGCAGATCGATATGACTGCACTTGTTGGAAAGTTATGTTCTCTTTAGCAGCAGTCTGTTGGCCAAATTAGCAAGACCTCTGGCATGTCCAAATTGACCAATGAGAATCAACTATTCAACTAAACCGTGTAAAAATCTGAGCATGACATGTATTTTTTTCCAAAAACATACAGACTTATTGTATTCACAGTGTGAGATGCAAAGTTAACGTTGTTTCTTTTGCCTTGTCGACCTTGTCCTATTAGTGTGAAATCTGCATTTATTGCATAATATTATAATCTTCACTGCATTTAAACAGCCGCTAAAGAAGGTTTAAGCAACTCAAACATGTTTATGCACTAACAAAAACAAACCCTTACCTCTGCTTCTCCCTGCAGGACAAACTCTGTATGGCAGGGTATTGTGGAACCCTGAGCAGAACCTGAACGCAGCATACAAGCTGCAGCTGGAGAAGGTGTACCTCTGCACTGGCAGGGATGGATACGTTCCCTTCTTTGACCCCACAGGGACACTGTACAACGAGGGGCCGCAGTACGGCTGCATCCAGCCCAACAAGCACCTCAAACATCGCTTCTTGCTGCTGGTACAAACATTTATTTTGTCTTTTGTATCCGGTCTGTGCTAACGGCATCATATGTTTGCAGCTGAGTATTATTATAGCACAGGGTAAAGGGTTTGAGACCAGCCTAGTACCATTTATGCGTCCCCTGTGTCTCCTTTCAACTCTGTCTCTTCAATAAAGGCATTCAAAAATATGAAAAACTAACATATAAAGGATTCAGGCACCTTTATAATCTGGCCACACAAGAGCTCAAAAGAGGTTAAACATGATATAGAAGGAGTTGTTGAAAGAAATGCAGGTTTGTTAAAAAGGATCAAACAAAGTTACTGTAAAATTAACATAATATATATTTCCATATAAGAAATCCATCAATAGCTGTAAATCTGTTGTTCTGAGTCTCACATTTATTAGATGTTCTCTTTCTATTTATGTGTAAAACTGGCACTTCCTGTTCACTATAAAAGAGAGAAGGGATTGAACTGCGGAAAGAATTGTATTGTGAAACGGATACAGTAGATAGTTACAGCTAATAAACACAAAACATGAAATTGAAACAATGAATTGGAAAAATGTAAAAAATAGATAAACATCTTGAAAGATATAATTTAATAAACGTATATATACCATGAAACAGAGACATTGAAAACAGATGTCTGGTTGTCTTACCACTTGACATAAAGGATTAGCAGGAAAAGCAGGCTCCAGCCGTTGGAACAAAGATACAACCGCAACATTTTCATTAAAAGGATGCAAATGATCTCCATTTAAAGAGAGACGGTTCACATTTCAGGCAATAAAGAATAATGTTTACTGAAAACCTGCATTTCAGGTTTGAATAAACCAAAGTAAGAATGTGATCTGTTTAGCTTTAAGCGATCAATATCTGAATTTACCTTTAAACGAGGGAAGATAACACGTTTACCCTGCAATGCTATGCAAGCTCTCACACTAACACACACTCACATAGATCTTCCCTTTTTCTACCTGCTAGACCAGTCTGACCAGTCTCACTCGTTACTATAATTTTCCCAGATATTCAAAGCATGTGGGTTATTTTAACTACCGCCACTCAATGTAAATCATCACATGGTGTTTTTGACCATCCATTATCATGTCTAGCAGAAATACTGCTTTAATGCATGTGTCTTGCACCTACACTATGCAGCAGATAGTTTTTTTTCTTGAAAGTCAATATAAATAAGTATTTGCAATTCCCAATAGATTGAAGGAATACTTTGACATTTTATAAAGAAAATTAAATAGAAATTGATTATTTCTTTCATGTTTCCTCTGCAGGATCGCAAACAGCCGGACGTATGTGACGATTTTTTCCACGACGTTCCCTTCGAGGCTTCCTTTGCCTCCGACATCCCGGAGCTGCAGAGCATGTCAGCCATGCCGGGCGTCGACGGCTTTACAATGAAGGTTGATGCTCTCTACAAGGTGTGTGGAGCCAGCGTTTCAGACCATTTACAAAACCCTGAACACACACTACAGGAGTGTATGATGTTAGATTTACAGCTGGTGGCAGAATAATTGGATAATGCAAGTTTAATGTTCTGACATATTAAATAATAACACATTTTTATTACATTCATTTAACAGTTTATTCAATGTAGAATTTCAGTAGACATACTGGGAGATTTAGATAATATAAGATAGGATAACTTAATATATTCATGGAAATGGTCCAGAGATTACAGTATAATGTGGAGCAGAATGAAAAGAAAAAAGAATAATAAAGATTATAAATAAGTTACAAACCAAACGTTATGTTATCAGCATTCTGGTAGTATTTTCAGTATGTTGTCAGGCTGGAACCTGAAGTAATGAGGCAGCCTTCTTCACTATCTAACTCCCCCTTCTTTCTCTCTGTTGATTGACAGGTGGAGGCGGGGCATCAGTGGTACCTGCAGGTGATTTATGTAATTAGCCCAGAGTCTCGGTCCGGCCCCAGGATTCAGCGCTCGGTGACCTACGAGCTGAACCGCCCTAAACGTGACCTGGTAGATCGCAGCGGGCGTCTGACGCTCGACGAGTCTCTGATCTACGACAACGAGGGTGACCAGGTGAAGAACGGCACCAACATGAAGTCGCTCCGCCTGGAGGCCGGGCCCTCCGCCTCCTTTAATGCCCACGTGGGCAGCTCTGTGGGCGGGGGCGTGGCAGCCGTCACCCTGCTGGTCCTGGTCCTGCTGGCCGCCTGCTTCCTGTTCCGCCGCTGCCGCCGCGCTGCAGCAAAGAAGAGCAAGAAGGCTCAGAAAGTGTGCGAGGAGTATCCACTCAACACCAAGGTGGAGGTGTGCATGGACAAGTGTATGGAGAAGAACTTCAGCTCCAAACACTGCACGGTGAGAAACATCAACATCCTCAACCGCAACCAGGACGCCAACGGCCAGACCAAGGTCAAACAGGTCAACCTGGAGGTCAAACTCCACAACAACCTCAATGACGGCACTGAGGTCTGAAACACGGAGGAGAGAGAAGACAGCAAGTGGAGTAAGCAAAAGTGAAAAATAATGGTATTTTCTAAAAGAAAGTTTGTACTTAAGGAGCGAGATTTTTGTTAATGTATTTTTATACCACTTTGAAAAAGGGAAGAGTGTGACGCGCCGACAGCTACGCAGCGTTTGAATCATTTCGCAACTGGGCTACCTCAGGAATCCACAAACCTCTCAGCTGCGAGAAACAGCCAAAACATCTGCACCCCATCATTCAAACCCCATATTAAACCGCAATTATTATTATCGCTGTTTGACTTGACATTTATATCATTTTTAGCACCAATATGGTGACTGGTAGCTCAGACACTGGAGATTGTTTTAATGGAAAACTCTGCTGTATTGAGTCATTTCACTGCTACTTAATGTCACTACTGTAGAGTGGTAGCCAGTGTAGAAATCCTCTTCATCTATGCTTCAGCTATCATGCAGATTACTTCTTTATAAGAACATTTTCCTGTGGACTTGTGCATCGGCTGCAGCTGCTTCTGACTGCTGTGAAGTATTTAGCACATTCAGAGTGTGATCGCCCTAGGCAGAATGAGTGCAGAGTGTAAATAATAACAAAAATGAATGAGACTTAATCAAGTGCAATTATGCAATAAATTGTGTTAATCCTCCCCTCACGAGCAGGAACTTTGTTTGCATTAACATGTATTTCAAGCCTTACTTAGAGACATTTGTACTGTCACCTTGAACAAAGCTGATATTTTTGTTGTACATACTGTACCCTTATAGCTGCCAATATTAAGTGCCATGCAGTATTTTTCCTCACAAATTTCAAAAACGAATCATCCAAAGTGTTTTTCTTTTTTTTGGTGGAGAACATTTCCATGTGATTTTTAATAAATCAGACGCCGTTTGCATAACAAAGGTTTCACTCCCGTCCACATGACTGAATGCTTTAGCCTTACTACCGTTCTAATGAAAATAATCACTTTTTAAAATGACGTATTTTATAAAAGATGTGTGTCTACCTGCCTTTGTTCCACCCAAAGACACAAAATCCCACCTTTTTTTTAAAACTTTTTTTTCTCATTTATGTATTATTATGTTACCCTCTATGATGTATTATGTAACGCTGATGTACCCATGATGTAAAAGTTGCTGTAAAGTGTATGACACTGGTTGGAGAGCACTGCAAAGGAAAGAGTTTTCTTTTCTTGTTCGACATGTCTTTCCCTCCTTTCGTCTCCTGATCCCACATCCTGTATTTTTTCAAATGTGTGCCTATCAAAATAACATGGGAACAGGAATTTGTGGGAAATAACAATATATTTTTGGTGCTATCATTTTGTGGAAAATAATTACGATGCTATCAACATGATGCCTGTGTTTGGTGCCTTTTTTAGTAATAAAAAAACTTCAAACCCACAAATGTATTTTTTCTTGTGCAACATGTTGTATGACATTGTGTTTTTGATGTGTAAATTAACTGTGCAACTACTTTTAGCAATTTTTCGGAAATATATTCAACAAATCGGATGGGATGTTTAGGGACAGTACTGTAAATATCAGGTTGTTCACAACCAACCTAGAAAGTGACACATTTTATCTCAATTTGACAATTGGAAAAAACATGAACACTTTGAAAATGTAAAAAAAAAAGAAATAAGGCCACCACGAGCCTAACTAGTGCAAAGTATCGTTAATTTTGCAAAACACTGACAATAGTTATCTTACTGTTAGGAAACGCTCATGTAAACAGTTCTGAACAATGTGAATACCTTTCCTTTTAAAAGAAAAATATATTCAAATAAATGTAAGGACCGATATAAACCCACTGTTTGTAATTATATTTCATATGAAGAAAGACGGCAGGCCTTTATTTAGAAATATAAAATGTCCGAGCGGTCCCTGAAGGCATGCACGTGGGCGTGTCCGCGGGACTTAAGGTAGATATTTCAGGTTCAGCAGGGAGACGTCAGGTGTGGCTGATACACTTTTCCGGTTCAAACTGAAATCCAGGTAAGCTAATTCCTTTTTATACATCGCTTACTTATTACTTGAAATGTATTCTTTCCAGTGATATGTTTTAGTTACTTTTTATCACTAAACAAAACCAAAGATTTAATTTAAGGAGTTTAAGTGTGCGTTTATCTAACGATGTGGTATTTGTGTATATATTACGGTCATTTCTATTATTTCCATTGGAAATCAGATTGAAAGGTTCCTTTAGGTTATTTGTTTCTGTTTAACGTGTTTTCGAAGTGTTTTAAAACTGCAGTTCGATTCAGTTATGACTCTGAAAGGTTGATGAACAATGAATATATTCACCAGCTGATTAAACATGGATGTGTCAACATTATCCTCTGGTAGATGTTGGCAGAGCTACACGGATATCACAGCAAACAGAAATACTTAGACTGCTCTAAGATCACAATTACAGTATCTTAATGGATGAATGAAGACTAGTGAATAATGTGAATAAATCTCAAAATATGTCCCAGTAGCACAGGTAAAGATAAATAAGAAATGAATAAGCAATGATCTTGTTTTTAATAAGTTGATCTCTGTTTTTCTTCTCCTCAAGATTTAGAGTTTTTCCTCTTTAGAAGAATCAGCAGTCAAATAGATAGGCTAAGTGAAGTTAACAAAAAAGTAATATTTCATCGTAAGAAATGCTATCGAGTTTCACAGGAAGAACTCTAGACTATTATAAAAGAGTGAATGTAATTTAAAATAAAAACAAGACCACTTAACACTATTTGACTAAATATGACGCAATGCATTGCACACACTATGGCAAAGATACCTAATTGGACATTATAAACACATTGTATTGCTTTTGTTAACTATTTATTTCTCTATCATAATCAATCATCAACACTTTTGAACGTGTGCTGTTGTATGAATGGAGTTTGGTGAGATTACTCTAAAATGATGCCTAAAGCTTGCCAAGATAGAAGAAAACAAAAGAATGATTATTTTATATTTTTTACAGAGGAACTTCCTGTTGTTATCATGACGTCTTTATGGGTAAGTAAAAATATGTATTTTGTGAAGTTTAACCCGATTGTAGGACTACATTTAACTGATAAACGTTCTGCAGGATGACTTGGACAGTCTGGTGAATTCCCCTTCCTCGTTCGAAGCAACAGTAGGTCCAACTTAAATTTTACACTGATTTCAAGCTTAACAATGATACTTGGGATTGCAGCACAAATGAGGGATAATGGAAACATATATTAACTGTCTGTTCTTCAGACTGGAGAGAGAGGAACCATCAAGCCCAAAGCAAACTTTGATGCAGGAGACGATGCTGTGGAATTGAGGAAGGCCATTGAAGGACTTGGTACAAATACAAATACACATGTAACATATAGTCAGTCCCTGTGGTATTTTTAGATTGATGTAGAAGCCTAATGATAAGGTTCTAATGCTAATGCTAATTGAGTAGCATTAACAACATGGTAACCGTTAGCTTACGGTAGTTATTAGCACAGACTGTTATCTGTTGATTCTAGTGGAATATATTTCCCCTTTTTGGTGAGGTTAGGCTACTGTATCTTTTTAAATACATGAAATTGTGAATGTATTTATTTTATCATTTGAAATATTGATAGTAGACAAATTGTTGGACCTTAGCAAAACAGAACTTCACTGAGCCCACATTGACTGTATTAAGAAAAAGGGTTTTCCCAAAAGATAAAGTGAAATAACATTTCTGTTCTGTGATACCTGTATATTTTACATCTTTTAGGTTATATTGCAGCTATCTAGGGTTTTAATCAGCATAAAGAGCCATACATTTAAGGCATTACACACTGTATTTCTTTTGTACTTTTGCCAGCCAGATAAAACGTTTAAAGGGTTTTATTTGTTTTACTGCATGTACAGCAATACCCTTGGTTTTATGTTTATTGAATGTCCTTCTTCGCGTTTCTTTTTTTTATTTTTTATGTTCAGGCACCAAAGACAAAGTTTTAATTGACATTTTGACCCATCGAAGCAGCGCTCAGAGGCAGCTCATCTGTGAAGCTTATCTTGAAGCCACTGGAAGAGTAAGATACTGTATAACTGCTGTTTTAACTTCTTATTTAGAGATAATTACATCCTTTTTTATGCAGTTTACTTCGAAAACAACTCAGAAAAATAGTTTGTATTGTGTTGAAATAGCAGCTTGGTCTTATGATAAATGAATCATGTATGTCTGTATGCTGAATCATAATTGAAAACCTGGACCTAGCCCTGTTCTCACAGCCATCACACAATGAGCTCGTTTTTCATCTAATTTAAGTCCAACCAATTTTTACTACTGGCTTATCTAGATAGGGTTACATTTAAGAAGTAGGAGTTTTTGTTTTTACTTTAATTAACACCAATTTTATTTTAAACTACTTTTAATAAATATGACATCTACATTATATTGTCAGTGTAACTAAAGATTGCATATTACCAGGTGTAGTTCATTACTTCCTGACACCTGAGGAGATTTTTACTGTTAATCTTTCCACCAGAGCTATTCTACACAGCGGCACATTCTTTGATATAAACTTGAACAGATTTTATCTTAAATTATCATCTTGTGGAGCTTTGAGTGACCTAGTATAATCACAGCTTCAGTGTGTGATCTGGTTGTGAGTCTGACTGTAGGCTTAAGGCCTAGGTGTATTTGCATAGGTGTGGTTGTGTGTGTGTGTGTGTGTGTGTGTGTGTGTGTGTGCTTCTGTTTGAGAAGTGACAGGTTGTGTTTACGTCATAGACTCTAGTGGATGACCTAAAAGGAGACACCAGTGGTGACTTTGAGGAGTTGCTTGTTGCGCTCGCCACCCCTCCTGCAGCGTACGACTGCCATGAAGTGATGCGGGCCATGAAAGTCAGTTGAAGTCATCTTCTGTCGCTTCTCTTTAACTTTTAGTTAAAAAAAAATAATAATACTAAGATGAAATTACTGTATATTCTAAAAACATGCAGAGTAAATTGAGCTTGCTAGTAGAACTGAGAATAATACATTATATCTGTCGTGGCCAAATCAATGTCCAGGTTTTGTTCTTTTTATTCCAAAAATCCAAATCAGAGGCAAACGGTTATACGTATCTTACTTTCCTGTGTCCCGCCCTGGAAAAAGAATAAAAATGACCACCTAAGTCCAATAAATACCATATCACCAAGTGCCCAAATCACCTGGTGCCCAAGCTGACTTCAAAATAAAAGCCTAGACAACTACATATTTTAACTTAAATAATAATTGCACTAAATAATTATACATTTACTATAAAAAAAACCCAGCAAGAATATAAATGTTTAAGTATTGATTATTAAAAAAAACAATAAACAGTATAGCTCTAACAATTTCTGAATCAGCTTTATTGAAACATTTTTACATTACATTTCCTTTGGTAATTGGCTTATAACGATAGACATGGTCAAAGATAAAAAGAAGAAAAAACTATTACTTTAAAATGAAAGCCTGATAAATAAAATAAAACGTATGAACCATAGACATTGTTTATAGGAGATATTGAGATATTTGTACCCTGCTGAAAATGTATTCATGCAGGTTAACAACTATCATATAACTATCATTTAATAATAATATTTTTTGTTGATAATGTAATTGGCATTCAATTAATGTGTGCTGTTGTTGCAGGGAGCTGGGACAAAGGACAGCGTCTTGATTGAAATCTTTGCCTCAAGATCCAACCAACAAATCAAAGCTCTCTCTGATGTCTATCTGGAAGGTAAACCATTTAATGCCTTTTTGATTATCCACACATTTGCTGGTTGGCAGGTAATTTGTCTTTTCCTAAACACTTCACCTTAACTAGTTAAAAACATCGTGGTGATGAGAAAAGAGTTTAAGAAAAAATCATCAGTAGCTATTCAGGAAAAGATACCTGCTGTGTTTAAATAATCTGACTGCCCCTACACCGTGTAACCTAAATATGCGGATATTAATGACGTTCATCTGCCGTGGTGAAATTACAATTCTCCGTAGATGGAGTAATAAAAGTGCATGTATATACTTCTCCCTGTGCATTCTCATTCCTCATGTTGTCTCTTTTTGGCCTTTATGAACGTTGACAACAGTGACAAACATGTTAGTCCATTATCAAGGTTTAAATTAACACAAAAATGATGTTACAGGAAGTGGTTACTCACAGTCCCAATCCCAATGAGTATGATTGTATGGATCTATATTAATAAGTGCTGCTTTATGCAATACATGTACAGTATTACTTTTATTCCTACATATTTGATGCAAACATCGTGAAATATGGACTTTATTTTGACATTTTACAGTCACTAGCATAACGTTCATATTACAACTTTGGGTTTAACATATTGTTGAACAGTAAAAAAATATACTTTAGCACTTTGGCAAGCTATGAAAAATGGAACATGCTTTAAAAGCACCGTTACTCGCAGGATCCACATTTTCCGTGAATGACCAAATGGTCACCTTAAATTTTGCGGATGCAAGAAACTGTGAAACAAAATTATGTCCTTTCATCTGTAAAGGTTAGTCCAGTGTATCCTACGCTAAAATAGATCACAAGCAAATCATTGAGTCTGCTACTTCCAGGTCATTTCACTACCTTAGGAACCCTCCTAAGGGAAAATGACAATTCTAGCGCAACCCCAGTTAATCTGAGAGAACGGCCGTCCATCTAACAGTATTGGACTGACAAGCTTTCAAAGTAAGAGTTGTTTAGTGATGAATTTTGTTTTCAAATAGAGTGGTCGCCTTTACTACTTCCAGTTCCCTTGTCTCGAAGTCTAAATACATCATTAAACACCCCACTCGTGAATATCCGAAGCTTTTGTGTCATAAAATTGACTATATTAACTTGTAAAGACCATCCCACTGACACAACTCTGTCTTTAGCTTAGCGGTGGTGATACTCAGCCACGAGACCGTGATGTAGTTTGTTAGCTTAGCTTTTTATTCCTTCTTATTGAACTTTCGCTTCAAAAATCACAAAGTGGAGATTATCCTGCTGAACCAAATATGTTAAGTGTCATAAATATGTGTGGGCCACAGCTTATCATCTGCAATTTAACAAATTCCCATTGCTTTTTGTCAAGGGAGCCCTTGCAATGCTAGTTTCTGGATTAGCCTACAAAAAGATCATCACTGCAACGCTTTATATCATGATTTTTTTTCCTCCTCCACAGAAACCGAGAAGAAGTTGACCCGTGACCTGAAGAAGGAAATTTCAGGAGACTTTTCTAATGCGCTGCTCCTGCTGGCCGAGGTTTGTCTTCACAATAAAGAAAAACTGTGTCCAGATACAGAAATATGTCTGTCTTTACTTACTGTACATAGGACCTGTGACATTCCGGACAGACTGCAGGGATGGGTGCACTGAGGGGCTGATGTTGGCATTTAAATTAAAGTTTTTATTTATTTCAGGGCAAGAGGGATGACAGCACTGCAGTCGATGCAGAGAAGGCAAAAGAAGACGCCAAGGTACAGTAAAATGCATGTTTGAAGATGTTTCAATAGCGGAATAGTAAAATGTGTATAATTTATGTTTTTGTGCATGTAAATGGTCTGTAAAGGCTAAAATCCCAGAGTGAGAGGCATGAAATAAATCTGAAAATGAGCATAATATGTAATATATCCAATTCATATTTGTAATACATTTTGTACACAGACCCTTTACGATGCTGGGGAGAAGAAGTGGGGCACGGATGAATCTAAGTTTGTCGACATCCTCTGCCACAGAAGTATACCTCAACTGAGACAAAGTATGTCAGATTGAGTTTACACTGTGTTTAATCTACAACAGAAGACAAACAATGGGCCATTTGGGATTGGAAATGTAAACTGACACTTTTTCTTTTGTTTAGCTCTTGTTGAATACAAGAACATCAGTGGAAAGACTCTGCAGCAGAGCATCGAAGGAGAGATGTCAGGGGAGCTGGAGGAACTTCTGGTGGCTATAGGTGGGTGCTGTAAATTGTGTATATGTAAAATTGTACACTATATGAACAAACATATACTGTATGGACAATACAAAGTCTGGAAAGTCTTCACAGTATAACAACTTCAACAGTTTCTTATGGTAGTAATGCCACGATGAATCTGCAATTTTCTTTTATCTTTATAACTTTTATGCAACAAAAAACTTACATTTGGAATCATTTTTAACTTTTTACTTTCTATAAAATCTACTTTTAACCATATTGTTGTTTTAATCTTTTGTTGCTCCTCCAGTGAAATGTGTGAAGAGCGAACCGGCCTACTTTGCAGAGCGCCTGTATGAGAGCATGAAGGTGAACAAACAGTTTCTATTACTTCCCACGGATACTAACCAGGAACACGTATAAACAGAGTAAAAGCAACAACTAACCAGGATTGCCTCATTTCTTTTCTACAATTCTAAATGTTCTTCCTTTATTATATCAAAGTGTTTTTTCGTATGTTTCGTCAGGGTTGTGGAACAGACGAGTCGACTCTGAACAGGATCATGGTGAGCCGCTCTGAGATCGATATGCTGGACATCAGAGCCGAGTTCAAGAAACTGTACGAATACTCTCTGCACTCTGCCATTGAGGTGAGCTCACTGCAGATACAATGATTTAATATAATGAGAAATAATTATAGAACTCTAAATTGAAGTATATGTGTGTCAAGCACTTTTAATGTTTAAAGTATTTGTTTGAATAGAAGTAAAGTCAAGAAGTGTAAAGCTATGAGACACACAGTCTTAAATGTACTAATCAGCGGGTAACAGGAGCTGTGTGAAAAGTGCCTCCTTCATATGACACAAAACTCATGTTACTAACTTTGGGTTAACTGTTTATTGGTGGGGTATGTCTTCTGATTTATATTGAGAGTTTTCTGGCTGTCATTTTACATTTTTGCACCTTGTGGTTACATGGATTTGGTCTCAGAATATATTGAGATATATACAACTACCTCCATAACTCTAACAAAAAAATGATTATAATTATCCTTCAACAATTAAACCTCCCATGCTCATCTAAGTTGTAGTCCATTAAACTATTACAAATTATAATTTTCTTGATGATGGTAATGCTTGTCACCATTAGTGGAGTAAGTACTCAGCCACTAGTCTATGATGATATTTTACTGGAGTAAAATAAAAAGTACCACAGTGTAGAAATACTGGGCGCCCTGTATTCAAGGGGAACTAAAGCAGAAAAGTTAAATTAAAAATTACAATATTAATTTATAATTAGTTATTTAATAATGAGCAGCATTAAATGGAAATGATCAAGTAAAGAACCTAAAAGTCGTACTTGAGTTAATGTACTTGGTTACATTCTGGCGCTGAGGGTAAATCTGAAGACTCTGTTGTCCTCGCTTGTGTTGCTGTGTCCTCCAGTCAGATCTGTCAGACAGCCTTGGGGAGTGTGTGATGGCCATCTGTGGAGGAGACGACTAACTAACACGATCTCTACCTGAGGACAAGAAGAAATCTGCTTCCTCTTGAACTCACGTCGTCTTCGGATACTAAACTTTCATCTTAAATTACTAATCTGTAACTTGTCTTTCATCGATCGAAAGACATGGTGTATAATTATAAAAGATAGTCCAATGAGACATGCAAATCTTGAAGTTCAAATTTCAAACTGAAGTCTTAATATGAAATTCTGTTTTGTTTCAGTCTGATTGCAGAGGGAAATGGGAAAAGAGTCTGCTAAAAATGTGTGGAGGAGATGATGAGTAACATTGATATGCTTTTGCTCACTCTACGGCTTTGTCTTCATTTGTGTCAGTTTGTCATTCTTGTCAACAAAAATATCCTCACATCTTATGAAATGCTTGAGGAAACAACTGCTCATATCGGAAGCTCCCAAACTTTATTTATTAAAACAAATAATGACACCACTGTTTAGTTTATCAATATAATTGTTCTTCTTATTGTTGATTACTACAACTGTAAATTGCATCAGGAGGACCATTTTGATATGACATTCTCTGATAAATGGATTAAAAAATAATTGCTTGAAATTTGGACAGTGTCTGTGAGTTTTTCTGTGATTTGGTGGATTGTAATATGCATGCATTTTTTTTATTTATCAACTAATGGCTGGATACAACTTAATAATAAATACATCAATCAAAAAAACATCATACAATGTTTATGTAGGTGCTTTATTGGGGCAATTTATCGTAATTTGAAGTTGTTCAGATAATTCAAAATACAGAGATTATTTCATGGGTCTTTAATTTTGGAATGTTTTAAACTATTAGCTTTTTAAAGTAAAAAAAAAGTTTCTTATCTTGTACAAATAACAGATGATACACTGACACAGTCTGGTAGTCTCTCCAAGTCACCAGCAGGGGGCATTACGTGCTCAGCAGCAGGGTATTGAATTTATTTTTTAAGACCTTTGGGGGCTTTGAGGGGCTAACAGTGGCCATGTTTGGGGAAACCATGTTTTATTCCACTTGAACCCTTTCTGGTTTGGTGGAAACACAAACTTGGCCAACTTTTATGTTTCTCATTCAATCCGATTTGTGTGCAAACATTTTCAAAAAAGTGCACAGACAAACAAACCCAATTGAATTCATATTTCTAATTAATTCTTGCATTTATCTGTATGTAACAAGTGTGAAACCGTACTGTAATGATGATATATTATCAATGTAATTTATAATGTTTTAATATCTCATACACTTATTCCTTTGCTTGCTCCCTCCATTTATTTTAGTTTCGGCCACTCAGACTACACAGTAAGGGCTGACTTTTGTAAAATCAAGAACAAATACATGGTTTACATAACAACACATAGAACAACAACAGTTTAAAAAAAATAGCAGCAGCTGTGTGTTTAATTATGTAGCGCAGCCTTGTGAAGAGAGAAATCATGACCAATTAACTTGAGGCACACCTGACCTTTATAACCGCCTAACAAAACAGTGTAGTCGCTTCTAACATTCATTTAAATAAATGTGCGAAGAGCAAACAAGTCTTTCTAATTTGAATACAGTACACAGTGTAAAAATATGGAATAATGTGTTGTAAAGTAATTAATTTCTCACTTCTTTCTGAAGGTGGAGCCAGAGTGCAGAAGGCTTTCAATGACAATGTAGTTAAAAGTGTCTGATCTTTAGATACAGCTCTACACAGTTAAAATATATCCTAACTAGATGGGTTTTTTTTATGCTGTTAAACAAATCAGCTGCAGCCTGAACCCCTCCAAATGAGATCTATTCAGCATCTCTCTGCAGCCCTGCATGTGGTGATGTCTCTAAATCCTGCAGGGAGCCGATATAGTTAAACTCCAGACACACTAGTTTGGTGGATAAGGGCCTGAAGGGAAAGATGTTTTTCTCATTACAGCTGAAGTAATCACCCAGACTCCTTCTCTTTGCTACTCCCCTACACACACACACACACACACACACACACACACACACACACACACACACACACACACACACACACACACACACACACACACACACACTACCCCCGACCTTCCTCATTATCTGAAATGAAGGAAAACAGGAAGGGAGGTATTTATACATCTTCACATGTCAGTGTGTGTGTGTGTGTGTGTGTGTGTGTGTGTGTGTGTGTGTGTGTGTGTGTGTGTGTGTGTGTGTGTGTGTGTGTGTGTGTGTGTGTGTGTGTGTGTGTGTGAGAATGTTATCAGCACAAAATATATTTAAAAATGCTTATCTGATAACTGTTGATGGAAAGTTACCTAAAACGTAAGTTTATTGGATCATTTTTAATATTGTGATTGCATGATTTGCTGTAAACTAGCCAGATAACCACTGATGCACATGCTTGTTGACGTTGGAGGATTATAAAAATGTCCAACTCAATAGCTGTTTGCGTGTTCAGACCCTGTAATGCGAAGATCCTTTCCACTGCATTGGCCTGGTGATGGTTCTTTTTCAACTCTTTTTTAACGTACAAGGTTAATAAATTGGCACAGTTAGCCTGTTTTATAATCATCAGTGTTTCGTCAGTATATGAAATGACAATTAGCTAGCTAGCTTACAGCATATCTGCAATAATATTGAAAGATACCGTGCCATCACATTGTTACAATTCTGCAAATAGAACATTAAAATTATGTAAGTTTACAACAACAGTGACGGGTAGAGCTGCTTGAGGAGGAATTGCCTCATAGGTCCCTTGTTTCCTTGCTTACATGTCCAATCTGGCATCTTTTACACCCTTAGCTGTACTGGACATGTCATACTGTACATAATGACCACAAACTTCTCCAAGATTTTCAGTTAGTCATCATCAGTTTTAATTACTCAAAAGAAGTACTGCATTACACATCACTAGTTACTTTTCAAAAAGATAATGCCTTACTTCACTAGAATACTCACTTTTGGAAGTAATTACTCACATGGACAAGGATAATGCTTGAGAAGCACTGCTTGAGTCAGTATGGTTAAGACAAGTTGGTAAAAATGATTCCATTCCCTTGGGCATTCCTATACCAATAGCTTTGTCAGCATACTAGTAAAGTCTTGTGTTTTGCATTACTGTATGTCTTTGTATCAGTCTGGATGAAGTCTCTAATCTGTGACTCAATTTCCTGTGACAGTGTGTTCTGAAAGAAAAATGAAATGAAATTCATAGGGGAAAACTAAGAAATGTGGGCCAAGTTCATCCACAGCCCTGCAGACTCCAAAGCGGTTTGTTACTAACTGTAGAGTGTAACAGACAAAAATTAGAGCAGAGCTTTTACCCCTCCAGACATGCATACTGGAAATAGTAGGCTTGTCTGTGAAATTTCCTCGATTATATTCTGTTAAAGTGAACAGTCTTCATTCATACAATGGACTGCCATTCAGAAGTAAAAGCATCACCATAACTGTGTGTGAGGATGAACAGAGACTAAGCAAGGCTTGTGGTTGGGTAAATTTAGGACACAGGGATTTGATCAACCCCTTCAAAATCACGTTTAATATCCCCCTTTGTCTATGAAGCCGCCAAATATCAGCTATTCAACAAAAATCACTCAAGTTATTTTTCTGAGTTTAGAAAAGTATCTTTGGGTTTAATTTATTGACAACACATGCGCAACATTTATAAAACATTCACCGACTCGACAAAACTCACACTTTTAGTAAACGCTGCACATTTCTCGACAAGCTGGTTAATGTTTTCTAAATGCTGCAGGTGTTGTCTTAGTGTTTTGGCACATTTGTGTTTTTGTAGCTGCATCTTCTTTTAAATTGTAGTGAGTTTCTCTGAATGGAAATGTTCCCCAACTTTTTTTTTCACTCACAGTAACACAGTGCGATTAGCTTAAAACTGGAGAAGGTTATTATGTTATGTCCAATGTCTGACCGTATAATATATGCTCTAGCTTTTTCCAGCTCTTTCTTCGACTCTTTTTATATACAGGGCTAAATATTCAAATACAGTATCTGTTTTAATGGCTGAACCATTTTAGGAAATAAAAGTCAAACAACTAAAAACAATTCTACCCTAAAACTCACCTTGATATACTGTATACAGTTACTTAAGAAGAGTTGGCATTTCCTGATGTCTGAACGGTGTGATAATTGTTTAACTAATTTACTGTTAGGTACAGATTCAAGTCACAGCGTCAATGACTTCACTCGACAAAATAGAACAAGACTTGCAATTCGACTAAATTACTTGTGACTTTATTTGGGTTTGCTTCCATCCACTAAGCCCAAAGTTTAAAATTATGTCATTTAAAAGTGTGTCACAAATCAATCAATTTCCCTTTATTTCCTTAAAAAAAGTAACGCTATCCATTATCAGCAAGTCAAAACTTAATTGATGCACCTACTTTACACCAATCCAACAGCCTCCAATTAAGTTGTAGGTTAAATGATGCAGTGAAAAAAATCTGTACCACCAAAATTATGAAGTGGTTAACAAAAAATGAAATGCAGTATACAAAATGTGCTGGAAGACGTTGTAGAGCTCGTTATGACGTAAACTCAAAGATGAAGACTTAAGACTTCAGTCCACTTACATTAGCTGAGGACTCATAATGAAAATCTGAGTGAGAAAATATATTCTGATTTTGAAAGGTTTGTGTTTTTTTGCTATGAATGTTAGTAGAAGCTAACTTGTATTGGAAAGTCCTCTTGACTGCGCCCAAAACTTCCAGTAGGTCTGAGGTCAGCCTAAGAACAGGTTCAGTTTTCTGCTCATATACACCTGAGAATGATGGATGTTCTTTGGGACTAATAAATGATTTCTGGTTCTGATTTGGAAGTGTCTGTGTGAAATGGTGTATTTAGACACCAACAGGTGGCAGCATATACCTCACTCTCAGCCAGACAATGATAATAAGTGTGTCAGAGAGGAAAGATTCCCCCTTCAGAAACAGGATGTGTCCAGACATGGAGGTTTGTAGAGTCATGTGATCCTGCTGTGCTCCTCCTCATCTCTTATGTAAACCCCATCTCAGCCATGTGCTCCGTCTATAGCCATTGGCCTGAATGTGCTTTTGGTGACCATTTACTAGAAGTAGACATTTTTCACTTCTACTTACTGATGTATAGAGAACAAAGGTGACTTTAAGCGGATGTTGAACTTGAGTTAGACCACAAACAAATGCAATTGTGTATGAGTATGAGGTCGATTCTCCAGCCTTCACACATGCCTTTGTTCATAAAGCCTTTGGTTCACTGAGGCGGTTGTCACAGTACTTCCTCATTGGCAGTGCCTGGTGAAAAATCACATCGTTTTTGCACTGCAGATGATCATTGAAATCAAAGGGAGTGTTGTAAGATCAGTTCACACATACTGAGGAAGTTATAGCCTTAAAAAGTACCAGCACTGTTGAACAGGCAGAACAAACAGATGGAGATAGGGTGATTAACAATTGACATAAATGTTACTGAAGATAACACATTACTTTAGTGTAGTCTGGGATCTGTATATTTCGACATGCACTTCATTATTTCCAGTCTGTTTTGTGATTTTCCTTAAAACCGGCTGCTTTGTCTGTCACTTGTGCCATGTTTTTATAGATGAGCATTGTCTGAGTGCTTCCTAGGGAAACCCATTGCCACTAAGGAAAGGGGAAAACATGCTTTAAAGTTACAGCATTAAACAGTTTCAAAATAATTACAGTGGTTATAGTTTTTGTTCTACCACCTCTACCATGCGATCCACCAAATTAAAACTCATCGAAAAATATTCCTCATTGTTTTATTCATCCACAAGTTCATTCAATAATGTCTCTCTCTTGGCATACATTGTCTTCCATATATTCTCTTCATACACCAATCACAACAATGGTAGGGGGCGGGGCCATGTCAGGTTAGGTTGTCACTCATTGGGTAAATAACAAACCACCCACTTAGGTTGTATCCTACCGCTGAGGAGTCACGAGAAGTTTTAGCTTTCGTGAAGCTTCACCGAAAATGACACAGATGTGAGTTAGTAGAGATGACACAGGTGACCCGAATGAAAACGCCTTAGCTGGAA
This sequence comes from Eleginops maclovinus, assembly GCF_036324505.1. Lineage (NCBI taxonomy): Eukaryota > Metazoa > Chordata > Actinopteri > Perciformes > Eleginopidae > Eleginops > Eleginops maclovinus. The sequence continues at coordinate 7,040,714 of NC_086360.1, read as the reverse complement.
AGGCTTCTGGGGAGACGCGGACCCTTACTTGTGTGAGGTTCGGGCTGCCTACTTTGTTAGCCCACCTGCACTCCGAGTGGATTTGCTATTGGTGGAACCTCTGTGGTTGCTAGCGAAGCTCGTTAGCCGCTAACTAACGAGCTAACTACCCCAGCTAATAACGAGCTAACTAGCCGCTTCGCCCGAGTGAAGTGAACAGGTCGCGGTGCGAGAAGCTAACGGCGGCGCCGCTACTTTTGGAGGACTGGATATCTTTACGGAGGAATTGCTTTCCGCCAGAAGTGGTGTTATCAACCACGGTGGCAGCTGCATTGTTGTGCCTCTCCCCTGCCTTCTTCTCATTGTTGGCGAAGCCTCCTGACTGCACACCGCCGACTCCATGCATGCTCGCAAAGGCTGCAGCCATCTACAGTGATGTCACATTAGCCAACGAACATTAGTGTTTTTATTTTGGCCATTTATGTGTTTATGCGGTCACTGGTACGAGCTTCTGGAGACTGAACGTGCAGTATCATCCCACCCCTGACGCCAGTATAATAACTGTACTTTCATGTCGTATCACCCGACAGCCAGTAGTCCCTCCAAAAGAACCAGACGCGGAGCATGCAGGAAAAGAAAATACTTCAGATAAGTAGATAGGGGACGTTGGACACTACCGAGTTAATTTGGACTGTGTGGTTAATCTACGCCCAAAACAGGGGTTGCATTTGGTGGCCGAACTGACAGAGAAAGGAAAAGATGAAGAAGTTTTCCAGAATGCCAAAGTCCGAGAGCGGCGGGCTCGGAGGGGCGTCCAGCTCCGGCTCCGGACTCAGCAGCTACTTGGGGAAAGTGTTTGCAATCGGCCGGTATCAGGTCACCGTGGACGAGCTTATTGCAGAAGGTATGTACAGACGATAAGCATTACATTGTGTGTCCAGAAACATTTTAGTTTTTTTATATTGAGGACTATGGTGTTTTCCGGGACAGGACACACCCGCCTTCTTCTGTTTGGTAGTAAAACTCCAGACACATCAGTGAAGCAACTCCTCCAGCTTTGTTACGTTTATGGGTTTGTAATTGCTTTTCCTTCCACAGTAAAAGCTCAATTTCCACCCTAAACATCCGCTAATTTCCCCAGAAACTACATGCACAGTGAGTAAAATAGGTCGCGCTGCTCTTACAGGTTATGCACACATTGGTATTTACAGTGAACCAAGGATTTGGTCCATGAATGGAATTAAAACTTCCAGCCTGCAACTCATATCTCTTAAAGCTATAGTTTTCATTCTACTTCAGCTGCTCCACTGTAAAGATCAAGATACATTTTTTAAATATGAAAAGTCCACTTTGCAGCAGTAAAACTAAACCATAACTTGTTTCTTTATACAGTACCTTAGAGACACGATAGTTTTGTTTTAACATACATTAATTTACTGAATTTCATACCGTTTAAAACAAGTTACAACAGTGCTTTCTGGATAGACACATTAAGCAAATGATGTCTTGTGCAATTGCTGCACCTACCCAATACAGCTCTTGAAGATGTCAACAGGCTTCTTGGACACATCAGAACATTTCTTTCAAGGCTCAACAACACCTTTTGTTCTAATACGTTGAAACAAGAACCTCCTCCATGTACAGTAACACAGTCAGGGAATGGGGAAGGTGTTTCACACAGCAGATGTTCTTTCACAAAGGGTTTAGTGATTATTTATCACAGTGTAATAATGAGAAACATCCTTTGATTATGCTAACCTTTTAGACCCTCTGGCCCTTGCTGCACATAATACATCATAAATCAAGAAGTTGATTATGTGTTCCCTCAGGAAACTTTTCTCATGCTAAAATGTGAAGAGCTACCACCACCTGACTTTATATATGAAATAAAACACAAAAAAACAGTATACAATGCTTTTTATGTAGATACTATTAGTGTTATGGAAGCCATAGTTATACATTTTTAGTCACTATGAATAAAGAACACAACCAAATCATTTGGATGTTTTTGTTCGCGTTGGCTGTGGTGGCTAACAGGTGCACACGTGCCACACAGGGCCAAAACACTTAAAAAATATAGCAAATATAAAAACAGAAATGTACAGAAAACACGTGCAAATGAAGAAACATCTTCACCAACTTCACAACACATGCGCAGTGTTTACTAATTACGCTGCATAAATGAAATGTTGCAAATAAAAAACACTGCAAGAAGCTCAAAACACAACAGAAACAGGGAAACTAAAAATGAATGCACACAGCTGGGAGCCTGGGACCAGATCGCATTGTAAAGTTGGCCAACATTCAATAGAAACGTATTTAAAATGTCAGTTTCGTTATCGTCTTGTTTTAAAAATGTGAACGCTTGATTTCTGACGATGATATTGCTGATCTGCTTTAAGCTAATGAGCTAACATAGTCATTTCAGATATACTGATAAAACACAATTATGGAACAGACTCACTTCGCCAACAGCAACCGTTAAGAAAATGCAGCACGTTTCACCTAATGGAAATGTTTTGGGCCGTTGTAACGCGTTGGCACCGGTCGGCCACTGCAGTTGTCTTCTCAAGTGACACTTAACACTGTAAACATGATGTTGAGTCAAATGTTAACATGATCTCACCAATAACAAAAACAAAACAACCCTTCCTGCAAGCAGTCAGAAGTCTGTGTCATCATATAATCATGTGAAGTGGCTGGGACTGGTTTTGCTACCTGGAGCTCAAAGGTAACACTGTGAGCTTTGCCTCGTCACTCTGTTCCAAGGGAAGAGTGGGTGTCTGCGCTGGTATGGGCTCTAGAGTTAATCATATAATTATGTATTTCATGTCACCTTCAGCATGCATTTTAGAAGAAAAGACAATGTTGATGTCTGACCCCAAAAGTAAAAATACTGCTTCGCAGTCATTAAGGTGGGGTAAAAGTGCTAGCTGTAAAATGTTTTTCTAGTGAGTGGCTAGCTGGAGTCTCACTCAAAGTGGAAATGCTTATTAGAATCATGTGATATTCTAATAAAGTAACCATAATTAATCAATTACTTTCTCCCAATACTTCACATGACAACAAACTGCTGTTAATTCTTTACTGAGGTTTGGGGATTTGTAGCCAGAACCACTAACAGGTAGGCTAACCAGCCATCATTTGGATGTATTTTTATATTCAAGGATGTACTACGCTGGCAAACTGGTACAAAAGTGCTATTATTAACTTAACTTAAAGGTTTTATGTAAATGTGCTCCTGCCAGCCACTGTAGTTTTCTCCATTTGTCTTAATTGTGTTGAATACTTGATAACAAAATTGTTTCACGTCAATATTTTCCAAGGAGGTTAATCAGTGTGCACAGTTTGCTCTACCACACATCTACTAGACTTATTATACATATTCAATCAGCTGTGTTGGTGGGAGCCTGAGGTCTAACAGTTTCATTGCCAACAACAGCTTTTTAGTAATTGTTATACATGACAATAAATAGCTTGTAAAAAACACTTGCTCTTCAGTGAGTGGCACTGGTCACTTACATGGCGGGGTGCTGATTGGGTTATGTGCTGTTTGAGGAGCTCATCTGCTGCTCCCTTATTCAACTGTAATCAGCAGCTGAGCAGGGTAATGAAACGCACAAGAGATCCTTAGATCTAAACACAAACCTACAGTTTTTGGAGAAGAGTAACTGGTAAAAAAAACATTTTTAAAAGATCAGCCAATTTTGTTCAAAAACAAAAACACCCTCTCCTATTTGTGTTAAATAAATAATAATAATAGTTTTGTCAGAAGTTCTCTTGACACAACGTCGTGTTGTTTTTTGTCCAGTGACATATCTGCAGAGCTGGGCAGTTCCTACATTGAGAAGGAACACAGCCATTTCAGCCCTCCCCCTTTAGCCTCTGTGGTTTCTTTTAAGCTCTATCTCGTGCTGTCGCTAAGAGGAACCCAGAAATTTAGAAACAGGATGCATCTGTAAGCATCTCCCCCCTTTTTCTCTCCACTAACTTATCATTTGGGATTCCCTGTCAGTGCCTGCACTTTAGGAAATGTGTGAAAAAAACAATTTATGATAAATGATGGAATGTTTAATAGTTGCACAAAAAAAAGAAGATGTCTGGGACATTATGTTAAACTCTTTTTGATTTTTGAGGGGTAGGGGACAGGGAAGGTTCAGTTGGAGATAGGGGGTCAACACCTTAAAGGCCTCCTATTATGTTATATTTGAACAATATATTGTAGGGCCATATCTATACAAAACTTATCTGTGAAGTGTTTTGCTCGAAATACCAAACAGATCACCCATTGCAGCCATGCCTCATCCCCCTCTATCTCTGCCCTGTTCCTGAAGTGCTGATTCTGTGACTGTTGCTTTAAATTTGAGCTGAGCTGAAGCTGGCCACGCCCCTTTGCAGCGTCATGGTCTCTGTCTGAAGAGAGAAGTTTCTAACTGAGAAACTCAGCTAAACGCTGCCGTGATTAAACGCCACTTTATGTTCCAAACCACATCAAGCATTATTTCTGAAACACTTCTCAGTGTTTACCACTAGAACAGAGACATTATATGTATTGTATACAACAACTCTGAGTCCCTCCTGCAGACATCCTGCTGAATACACAGACACACAGAGGTGCTGCGGAGGGGATTCAGCTCGCTGACTGTATATTGCGGACGATAAGTTGGGACGTGTCACGTGGGAGGGACGTTGCCAGGAGTTCAATGTATAACCAGCCCACATTTCCGATAAAATGTCATAACAGAAGTAAAGTGAGTCTCCTTACACACCAGGGACACATATTTATGTGGAAATGACAGCAAAAAGTGCATTTTGCATAATAGAGGACCTTTAACATCATCTGAATGCTAGCAAACCTGTAGGTTCATTCTAAATGGCGGTGGTGGCGAAGTCCATAGGGGGTTGGCCTGGGAACTGGAAGGTCACCAGTTCACGCCCCGAAAGACCAAGTGCCACCGTGGTGTCCCTGAGCAAGACACTGGTTACCTACACTGCTCCCCGGGCGCCGTACATAATGGCAGCCCACTGCTCCTAACACTAGGATGGGTCAAATGCAGAGACCGCATTTCGTTGTCCTAGTACTTGTACTCTGTGCAATGACAATAAAGTTGAATCTTTCTTTTTTTAAATTTTTTTTTTTATAAATGTTGTTTTTTCAAGTCATAAGAAGTCATACATTTTGGTGCCAAATGTAACTGTTTATGAGTTCCATAATAAAATACTAGGACCCTTAGGAATGCAGTATAAAAAATACATGCTGTAATTTGATATCAAAAATCTTTTGACATTTGAAGATTTCTGCCTAAATTGGACTTTGCTGTATGTGATTGTACGGCAAGCCCCTTAATTCTGGGAACTGCTCCGAAACCCCTCACTTTCAATCATAGGTGTCGTATACACTAGAGATGCTGGGGACATGCCCCCGACACTTTTTGTAATTGTGGATTTTATCCCTATAAGTAAAAAAAACCAAAACATGTGTAAAAAGTTTTCTGACAAAGAGCCTGTCCAAAAAATAATGTTAACTAACAAAAGAAAAGGCTTTTTCAAAGGTTTCTTTTGCGCACTAGAAAAACAGAATGTGCATTGTAATGGAAAAAAGAATGGCCAAAAAAACATTAACTGACAATTTCTTTCAGAAAATATCTTTACTCATTGCTGAACTTTGAAAGCCTACAAAATCTGTTGATTCTATGAATAGGAATTTTAACCTTTATTGTTTTTTTTGTCAACATACCAGATATCTAACATTTCAATATGTATTTTCTCTTCTCAGACATCAACCCTACTTGCGTACAGTTGCCAGTTTATTAGCAACATCCTGCTGTAACATCTTTCTGTATTCCTTTAACTCGGATGAAGCTTAGTCTGATTTTTTTTCCTGATGAATTCATGTCTATTGGTTGTAACGAGGCGGCTCGAGGAGGCAGAGAAGCAGTCAGACTGATAGCTCTGCACCTGCAGTCGGAATATTTAATCAAGCTATTTGCTGAACAGCCGCCGAACGTTAAACAGATAACTGCGCCTGGAACATGTCTTGTTGTCAGCGAGACTTTCATAATAGCCCTTATGTCACTGTTATGTATTCACCAGAGCACGACCACGTCCCACAGCTACTGTACCTGTCTCTCTGCAGGTTAAAGGCAAACAGTTCATGTTTGCATGAGTAAGTACATTCTAGTTGCAATGCCTCTTTCTAACTAACAAAGACCTTGGCTCAGTGGTTTCACTTCCTATGTTTGCTGTTCTACATATTGTACATGTTAACAGAAAGGTTATAATTCATCGCTGCCTGGTCATCAGGGATCTGCAAACGTTGTGCTTTATAATGGTTCTTTGTGACGACTCGTGCATCCTTAATCCTTTCCATATAGAACCTTTCACCATATCGTGTGTGCATTTAAGGTAACGCACATCTGTCACAGAACATTCTCTGAACATGCTGGTTACAGACAAGTTTGCCCTGATGTCAGCTGAATCTTGGAGTGTTTACACCGGGGTTTATTATGGTGCCCTGTAGGTCACAAGATGAAGAGATGAGGGCAGTGTACAACTTTCAGCCTTGGTCACAGGGACTCCTTAACCAAGACAAACACTGTTTCCATGCAAATGGCTGCTGTGCTCACAGTTCACATGCTTTTTCCCTTGTCCTTTGCTACTTGTTATCCGTACCACACAGCAGTCCTTGACCAGACAGGCCTTTGCACTGGAAACATGTACCAATGCAAGTGTGCACTTGAAACATGTTTGTTTGATACCATCTTTGTTTTTTTTATAAGGTAAAGCAAAACACAGATGTTCAGTAAATATACTCGAGCTATCTGCTGTAGTTTTGGGATCACACCTTTTTGATGAAATGAAGGCAGTTGGCTTACAGCTGAGTATCATGGTTGTAACGTATCGTATCAACGATGCAGACATTCCTGCTCCCCTGATGACAATCATCCTTCAGACAAGGATGTCTCGTAATAGAACAACTATTTATTTCTATAAATAAGAACAACAAAGCTTGCTATGAGTTTTTAAAGGATCTTATGTCTTATCATCATTTGTAATGTGTGCTTGTGTTAACATGCATAACTAAGATGGTGAAAAATGTAAACATTATACATTCTAAGCATCAGCATGCAAGCATTGTCATCATGCTGACCTAGCATTTAGTTTAAAGCAAAGATAACCTGAGAGCTGCTAGCAAGGCTTTATACTTTTAGTATAATGATATTGTGTGGCATTACTGAGCTTTGTATGCACTTCAAAGTGTCAACATGATAGACTTCTGGTGACAGTTGTTGTATTACTATTAGTGACCCTAAGTTAGAAAGGTATTTTGCTTCACCAACATGGTTTTGATTTGCCAGCAGTTGCACAATAAACATTGCAACTTGATTGAAACGCAGGTCTAACTGTTTCCCTAGTCACCGGCATCACCCACTGCTGTGCAGGGCCGAGATATACGTTCTGATTCTTTATTTGTATTTTTATGGCCTATTTGATCCTCCATCTTTGCCATGGGAGGAGGGTGAGAATGCATCCCATCTACATTATTAGCATACTGTACTGCTGATGAATAGGCACATTGTGCCCCTTTGTTGTCTTATGCTAGCACCCCAGAAAGAATGCTGGTACAACGCAGCGCTTGGTCCCGTGATGGGTATCGTGGCCTTTGTGCTTGCTCATTGGGGCCTTCTGTATCTCCCTCTCTGCGTTGCCATCCCTCCCCCTGTTTTGTGAATCTGCTGAATTATTTTCTCCCAATTCATCATCACCCAATCAGAGGAGGGTGATGAGCCCAATGTGGGAGGGACCTCGGGTCGCGTGTGCCAAACAGAGGGACATTGATGTAGAAGTCCAGAACATTAAGTGCACTTCCAGGGAAGGGTTTATGTCTTTAATCCATGTAGAGACAAACTGTGGATTTAACTACATATTGACAATTAAATTAGTGCAGCATCAGTTTAATCTTAATTCATCCAATCACTGGAATACCATATTTCAATTAGTTTTTTATAAAATAAAAGGTATTGGTTATACTAACCTTCATTAAGGACTTTGGTGAATTTGTTTACAGAAATTTTACATGTATTTAGTTTATATGTCCGTCAGAGTATACCATGTTATTAGTATTTAGTTTGTTAATATACAGTAATATATATATATATATATATATATATATATGTATATATATATATATATATATACATATACATATATATATATATATATATATATATATATATATATATACACATACACATATATATATATATATATATGTATATGTGTATGTGTATACACATATATACAGTGGTATGCAAAAGTTTGGGCACCCCTCTGAGATTTCATGACAATTTGCTTTTCCTTTATAATAGAAGATCACAGCAACAACATTTGTTTTCCTACAAAGATGTAGACGTTTTAGTGTTTTCCAGACCAAAATTCTTAGGGTAGCATTACATAGTTTTATTATAATAAAATAAAATGCAAAAAATGGGATGTGCAAAAGTTTGGGCACCCTTATAAATAGCATTCATTTCAACACCTGTACGGATTTATAGCTGACAGGTTGCTGCACAAAATTGCTTTGATTAGCTCATTAGACCTTCAATTACAAAGACAGGTGGAACCAATCATGAAAAAGGCTATTTAACATAGGTAATAGCTGGCTGTGCCTGGCCTAGGTTCTTTCTTAGGGAGTGGCAAGATGGGGACCTCAAAACAACTCTCCACTGACCTGAAAGCTAAGATAATCCAACATTATAAATTAGGAGAAGGGTACAAAAAATTATCTGACAGGTTTAAACTGTCTGTCTCCACAGTCAGAAACGTAGTTGTGAAATGGAAGGCCACAGGAACAGTCCGTGTGAAGGAAAGATGTGGTAGGCCGACAAAAATAGGGGAAAGGCACAGGCGAAGGATGGTGAAAATGGTCACAGAGAAGCCACAGACCACCTCCAGAGAACTACAACAACATCTGGCTGCTGATGGTGTAGTTGTTCACCGTTCCACAATCCAGCGTACTTTGCACCAGGAAGAGCTCATTGGAAGGGTGATGTGCAAAAAGCCTTTCCTGAGTGTTAATCACAAGAAGAGTCGCATGAGGTATGCAAAAGCACATCTGGACAAGCCAGAAGCATTTTGGAACAAAATACTGTGGTCAGATGAGACCAAGATTGAGTTATTTGGTCATAACATGAACAGGTATGCATGGCGAAAAAAACACACTGCATTCAATGAAAAGAACTTGTTGCCCACTGTAAAATTTGGTGGAGGATCTATCATGTTATGGGGCTGTGTGGCTAGCACAGGTACTGGAAAACTTGTTAAAGTTGAGGGCCACATGAATTCCTTACAGTACCAGGAGATTCTTGACAAGAATGTTCTAGAGTCAGTCACAAAGTTGAAGCTACGCCGGGGTTGGATTTTTCAGCAGGACAATGATCCTAAGCACCGATCAAAATCCACCAAGGAATTCATGCAGAAGCACAGGTACAATGTTCTGGAATGGCCATC